>NC_057803.1:219691853-219991853 GCF_018294505.1 Triticum aestivum
GGGGGGGGGGGGTTACCGGATCCCCCAGGGAGTCAATGGGCCTTATTGGGCCTTAGTGGGAGAGAGGAGGAGGCGCCCCCCAAGCCCAATTGAAATTGGGAGGGGGGCCGGCCCCCTTTCCTTCTCTCCCTCTCCCTTCCTTCTTCTCCTACTCCAACTAGGGAAAGGGGGGAAACCTACTCCTACTAGGAGTAGGACTCCCCCCTTGGGCACTGTCGGTGTCAAAACCGGCGGATCTCGGGTAGGGGGTCCCGAACTGTGCGTCTAAGGCGGATCGTAACAGGAGGCAGGTGTAACACCCACGATGCGGCTATATCTCCCACGTGTCGAAGCACGACTTAAAGGCATAACCGCATTGTAAGCAATGTCGCAAGTGAGGTAATCTTCACACAACCCATGTAATACATAAGGGAAAGAGATACATAGTTGGCTTACAATCGCCACTTCACACAATTACAAGAATAAAGCATTACAACATCCAAATACAATCAAGGTCCGACTACGAAACCCAAAATAAAAGAAGACTACCCCAAATGCGACAAGGTCCCCGATCCCCAACTGGGCTCCACTACTGATCAACTAGAACGAAACAACACAAAGGACAAGATCTTCATCGAGGTCCTCCTAAGCTTGGTTGCGTCATCTACACGGACTCATCGGCACCTGCAAGCTGGTTTGGAAGTATCTGTGAGCCACGGGGACTCAGCAATCTCGCACCCTCGCGATCAAGACTATTTAAGCTTATGGGTAAGGTAAAAGGTATGAGGTGGAGCTCTAGCAAGCGACTAGCATGTATGGTGCTAACATACGCAAATGAGAGCGAGAAGAGAAGGCAAAGCACGATCGAGAAACTATGATCAAGAAGTGATCCTAGAACAACCTACGTCAAGCATAACTCCAACACCGTGTTCACTTCCCGGACTCCGCCGGAAAGAGACCATCACGGTTACACACGCGGTTGATGTATTTTAATTAAGATAAACTTCAGGTTTTCTACAACCGGACATTAACAAATTCCCATCTACCCATAACCGCGGGCACGGCTTTCGAAAGTTCAAATCCCTGCAGGGGTGTCCCAACTCAGCCCATCACAAGCTCTCACGGTCAACGAAGGATATTCCTTCTAGCGGGAAGACCCGATCAGACTCGGAATCCCGGTTACAAGACATTTCGACAATGGTAAAACAAATCCAGCAACACCGCACGAATGTGCCGACAAATCCCGATAGGAGCTGCAAATATCTCGTTCTCAGGGCACACTCAGATGAGCTCTCCATACAACTAAAACCAAACCTCGAGTTTCCCCGAGGGGGCGCTGCACAGGACTCTAGTTTGGACCAACACTCAGAGGAGCATTGGCCTGGGGGGTTAAAATAATGATGACCCTTGAGTCTGCAGAACCCAAGGGAAAGAAAAAGGCTAGGTGGCGAATGGTAAAACCAATGTTGGGCATTGCTGGAGGAGTTTTATTCAAGGCGAACTGTCAAGGGGTTCCCATTATTACCCAACCGCGTAAGGAACGCAAAATCCGGGAACATAACACCGATATGACGGAAACTAGGGCGGCAAGAGTGGAACAAAACACCAGGCATAAGGCCGAGCCTTCCACCCTTTACCAAGTATATAGATGCATTAATTAAATAAGAGATATTGTGATATCCCAACAAGTAAACATGTTCCAACAAGGAACAACATCTCCATGTTCCAACAAGGAACAAACTTCAATCTTCACCTGCAACGAACAACGCTATAAGAGGGGCTGAGCAAAGCAGTAACATAGCCAAACAACGGTTTGCTAGGACAAGGTGGTTTAGGGGCTTGGTTCAACAATATGGAAGGCATGATAAGCGAGTGGTAGGTATCGCAGCATAGGCATAGCAAAAGAGCGAGTAACTAGCAAGCAAAGATAGAAGTGATTTCGAGGGTATGATCATCTCGCCTGAAATCTCGCAAGGAAGAAGAAGGAGTCCATGAAGAAGATACACAGACGTAGTCGAACGGATCCTCACACACACGACGTTATCGGAACCAAGCCGAAGAAGCAACACCGGAAAGAAGCAAACAACATAGTAAACCACCAACACATCAACATGGCATGATGCACAATCGAGTATGATGCATGTCCGGTTTAATGAAGCATGGCATGGCAAAGTGCACAAACAATCCTACAAATTAAGTGGAGCTCATTATGCAACTCCGTTGCATATTGACGAAACACCACGTGACTTATTTAGTTTGATCTTGTTTATGTACCCAACAATATTAAATGTTGTTAAACATGACAAGAGGGTGAAGCATGATGAAACTATCTAATCTAGGCAAGTTTAAATGAGGCCAGAAGCAATGAACAACAATTCCGGAAACTCCTCATGAGCATATTATAGATTTGGTACTGTTCTGACCTAAACACAATTTTAGAGTTGTTAAACATGCAAAGAGATGCCACCATGTTAAACTATGCAAAATTCTACCCCATTTGCATATAAAGTTTATTAAATTCCGAGTTACAGTTATTTAGTTATGAAATAAAGCATTTTAGCAAGTTATTTGAACAAATTTAAACAAACAGCATTTTAAACATTTTAAACATGGATGAAAGTTGCATATTATTAAACTAGACAAAATTCTAAGCAACTTTCATATATAATGTTTTTACATATGATGCATGGTTGTTGAGTTTTAAAATGCATGGAGTTTGAGGGTTTTTCTACAAAACTGGAAAATCCTGGATAAATACTAAATTCGCAGAGAGGGAAAAAGACATGGGCTGAAACGGAACCGAGCTGGGCTGGGGAAGCTCCTCACATTGGGCCTCGGCCTGTTCGGAGAGGAGACAGACTGGTGGAGAGACTGGACCTCAACGCCTTGCTGGGCCGCGATGAAGCACAAGGCGAGGCCGGCCCAGGCACTCGATTGGGATGCAGCATCGGCTGGTCAACGCGCAGGGCACGGGACGAGTGGCCTGCTCGTTGTAGAGGAAGCACAGGCCACGGCATGGAGGAAGCAAAGCAGCTGCAGCTTGCAGGAGGCGATGCGAGATGGCGCTGGATGAATCCGGGCAGGAGGTTGTTCCAGACAACGGCAGCGGAGCTTGGCAGAGCCGTCCCTCCATGGCGGGCCAAGGCATGAAGCAGGGCGGCAGCTCCAGGGACTTGGTGCACGGCGGAGCGGCTTGAACGGGAGGAGATCGCCGGATCCGGGGCTAGGGAGGAGATGGAGCTCCGTTCGGAGGTAACTCGCAGTAGATCGGGCGGAGACGAGGCGGGGTCATGGAAGAAGCAGAGGATGCAGGCAACAACGGGATCGTGCAGGCGAAGCAGTGGGCGGCACCGAGCTCGTTCCCGAGCAGAGGTGCGGTACGGGCTTGAGCGCTGGGCATGGCTCTCGCACGAGCAGCACAGGGGAAGAAGACGCGATGGCATCAGCGGCTGCGGGACTTGGTGACGAGTTCACTCCGGCAAGGGACATGTCGGGGCGACGACTCGTTCGTGGCGATGGAGCTTGGCGAGGCGGCGACCGGGGTGACGAACTGGAGGAGGTACTCGGGCGGCTCGGCGGCTCGGCGGGTGATGCGTGCAACGAGGAGGAGGGAGCTCGTGCTCCTGTTGCTGCTCGGGATGGTCTGCTGGTTGCTGCTGCTCGCCGGCAGCGACTGGGTCGACGACGGGGTCGAGGTGCACCTCGGCGCCGTGGGTGCTACGGGAGAGGTAGGCGCACGGGCAGAGGAGCTCTGGCTCCTGCAGGATTCGGGCGACGGCGGTGGTTGGACGGGAGGGGAAAACAAGGAGAAGGTGGAGGCTGCGATTCGTCTCGGGTGGAACTGGATCAGGATGATCCTGAGGGGGATTGTGAGTGGGTGGCGGCGGCGCGATGGGACAAAGGGGAGGATTTTTAGGGTTGGACTAGATTTAGACTAGGGAGTATATATATAAGTAAAGAGGGGAGTTTGGATCATCTGATTGAAATTCGACGGTCGAGAATAAATGGGTTAGGAAATCCAAATGATAAAACGGTGATGTTTTGTAGATGTTTGGGGATGATCCAGATCCAACGGTGACGACTGCCCGGGTCGGGTCCGAGACAACTTTCGGACACGCGCGCGAGGAGGGCCGCGAGCTGACGAGAGAGGTTAGGTTGGGCCTGGCGGTAGGTAGTGAGCCGTGTAGACGGTCTCGAGCTGAGAGAAGACAAGAGAGAGAGGCCCGGCGACTGTTTCCGGAGATTGAAAACGTCCGACGTTAGACCGGCTATACTGCCGCTGTAGTTATCCATTGGGGCATCAAACGATCTCCGAATGCGATGAAACTTGACAGGTGGTCTATCTACACTAAAATAAGACCACACGCCAACTCTCATCCCATTCCAAGAACAATTTTCCGACCACTTCTAAAATAATATTTCGGACATGCCGCGGGCGCGTGCAAGTGTGTCTGGGCTCAGAACGGACAACGGAGAGAACGAGGGGACCGGGACGGATGCAAGTTTTGAAAACATGATGATGCAATGCGGATGATGACATGGCAAGATGCAACACGCAAGCAAAAGACAAGGCAACAACAGCGAAAAACTGGAGGACACCTGGCACATCGGTCTCGGGGCGTCACAACACTCCACCACTACGAGAGGATCTCGTCCCGAGATCTAGAATGGCACCGGAGGGAAAACAGAAGAGAAAGAGAAGAGGTAAAACTAAGTTGCTCCTTTCACAAACGAGTGAGACCAAAGAACCTTGCGAGGTTGAACAATTTCGAGAAAAAAATACAACTGAGATGAACGAAGTTGAAAACACTCTGTTATCAAAGAGGAACAAGGAAGAACAACTTTGAGCAGCACTCCGAATGAAAAGAGATGCAAGAAAAGATAAGTAGAAAGAACTTTAAAAGGGGCACGACACTCCGGTTAAACGGATAAACCAAGAAAAGAACACGATCCTGACAAAACAAGAAGATGGGTTGAAGAGAGCAACATCGCAATGCCTCCGGAAGAAAGAAATAGAAGATAGATAATTAAAAGAAATAATGGAGAAGAAAATGCCAGTTTCTGCCACAAAAGAGCTTGAAAAAGCATCCTTAGGAGAAGGGTCGAACGGAGTTGTTAGAACACCAACAACGAAAAGAATAAGCTTGAAATGGTCTTATGGAGTACATCTCAAATTATGAGGTGACAACCTGCCACTCACGGGAAAAAGAATTGGATTGATAAGAACAAGGAGACGAGAAACTATTTCACCGGGAGGATAAATGAAAATCTTGGATCATATATTATCACCATTAATAGCATTACTCCTTAGGGAAAGCTTTTGGTGAAATATAACCCAAGATAATTCCAATGACGTTGATTGATGGATTTAAAATATCTCATTCATGACAACATGTGAATCATGAAGCATGAATTCCAAATTATCAAGAATGACATAATACTACCTCCAATAATATGGTAGAAAGAATTTGCACTCCGGATTACAAGATGAAGAAACTTGAGCTGCTTTGAAAAGAATCTTGATGAACACTTCGAGAAGGAATTAATTCGTTGCCGAAGCATCATGTAGAGCCTCCATGAAGAACTCCGGTAAACAAAAAGGATGATCACACGAGAGGAAAGAGAAGTTGATAATATAAGGTGAAGCCTTGGAATGATTAAATGGAGCTTCGGGACGATCTAATGAGGAAACTTTGAACTCCGGAAAGAAAGATGAGCAAAAGAAACCAAGAATTTTTCAATGAACCTCCGGAATAAGGAATTGAATTTACTTGATGAAATAAAAATAAGAATTACATTATGCTTATCCTTCACCAATTAAATTGATGACAATCAACGGATTTGGCATATTACTTATTCTCGTAGAAAAGATTAAGAGAGATATGGCGCCAACTTGAGAAGGTCTTCAACGAACCACCGGTAGGATTTGGAAAAAACGAATGAATTGATACAATAACAAAGGAAGAGAAATCTTGAACGAACCACCGTAGGAATTGGAAATGAACGAAATAAAGGGGTGAATCACCGGTAAGAATTAACAAATGAATGAAGATACATGAGAGAGTTTAGATACAAAAGAACGAAGAGATCATGAACTGATTAGAGAATATTTGAATGATGCACTGGTAACATTTAGAGAACTAGAGCTGAAAGTTGAGAAATGAATAATTCTGAGAAGATGGGCTCTGGATAAACAAACTGAGAAGACTCTTGAACTGCTCCGGATAGGTGAAAAGAATTCTCACAATCCAAAAACAACTATGAGAGGATGGCAACAAGCTAGAATGACGAATCTTGAAGAGAATGGATCAAGAATGAGAGAAACTCTTCTTCGGTCTTCAAATGTTGAGAATGACGAGGAGAAACACCACCATGAATTATTGAGGCACACCGGAATGAAGAATGGAAAAGTTGAGCCAACGATGAAAAGAATTTGAAAGATCTTGGAGAAATACATATGACTGATGCTGAATCATTCTTATGTCAAACTTTGAAAAGAATTTGATTATAACTCCGGAAAAATAAGAAGAGTCAGGTAAGATCCTGGGAGAAGACCTGTGGGTTAGGGCCCACTCAAAAGAAACACCGTTGAAATGATTTAAAAGAGAGGTTGCACCGGTTGAATTAAAATGACTTGAATGAGATAACAACCTGGAAAGATCTTGAACGAATGCAGAGTGGAAAACACGAATCTTCAAGATATCTTGAGCACTCCGGAACAAATGAATAGCGAGAAATGAATGGTTATGAGGTGCACCGGCACGAGAAAAGCATTTGAAACGATGAAAAAGGATATGATCAACACCAAAGCTTGATTTAAATCCACCGGAGAAGAAAAGAATGAAGAATGATGAACTTGAGGCCCGTTAGAATCTTCATGAGAATCACTGGGTAAGAACGTTAACGGAAAGGAATGGAGAGACTTCACATGAATAAAATGGATACTTGATAAAGAAATCCGAGTCCTTGAAGAAAAACAAGGGAGGGAGGGCGGGAAAAACAAAGGCAACTTGGAGATGAATGAAACAAACAACATTGAGAAGAACTGATAATTGATCTTGCGAATGTTGAAGATGATTGGATCCACTTGAAGAGAAACACGCCGGTTGAAAAAGGATTGACATGGCAATCTCGATTATCATGAAGGATTAGTGTTCACATCGGAGTATGAGAACACCGTTTAGGAAAGGTATGGAATGAACATTTGACTTCGAAGCAACTCGAATACCACAACTCAAAACAAAACAAAGGATTGGCTTGTAGAATAAGCCGGAACAAACATATGATAGAGATTTCATCCGAAGTTTTCATGGTGGGGCCTACACGGGCTCGATTGTATAGCACCATCATGTACAAGGTAGTGCACATGACATATGGAGCGTCCCCGAGTCGGCATAGCCAAGGACTCTTTAAGACACAACGAGACCACTATAAACCAACCGTGAATAGGCGGACCACTAGACGTCGAACCCCAATTTCATATCATACATCTGTTGGAAAGATATCCTAAGAGCTACTTGAATTCCCACTTATAAACTCCCGAAATTTTCCGGTTATGCAATCGGGTGTTGGGGATACAGGGGAAGCATAATATCTCACCCAAAACTAGCAAATCCTACATCTAGCTGTATCCATCCTTCAACACATAACCAAGAAACCTTCAGAAATCGTCTACCTCAACCTTCGAAAAAACATCCGTTATATGAGTTATGGCAATACTCCCGAACTCCCGCCCCAGTACTGGGTGGCGTCGAGGTTATCTCACCAACAACTGCATAAAAGAGATTTTCGATGTTGGCGAAACTAAACTTAGGTATTCCAGAACTGCAATGATAAAATTGTGACGACAACACCTCGGAGCTCAACTCCCCGGGACATCGCCACAACCCCTAAATGTCAGGAGGCACCAAGAACAATGTTCTCGTCACAAAACCATCGGAACGATTCCAAGATACCCGCGTGATCCTAAATTTTTTTAGTGAAATTTGAGAAGAGAAGAGTCAAAACTCTACGTCAGGATGCCTTACCAGAGCGATGAAGGGAGTGGGGAGTAAAAAGAATTCCTAAACTCTCCGATATATAATTCCTATAAGACTCAAAACATTTTTCTAGACTCAACAACGGCTGCTAATAACGATCAGGCAGTGGGGGCTCCTAAGGTCGGGGAAGGCTCTGATACCACTTGTAACGCCCATGATGCGGCTATATCTCCCACGTGTCGAAGCATGACTTAGAGGCATAACCGCATTGTAAGCAATGTCGCAAGTGAGGTAATCTTCACACAACCCATGTAATACATAAGGGAAAGAGATACATAGTTGGCTTACAATCGCCACTTCACACAATTACAAGAATAAAGCATTACAACATCCAAATACAATCAAGGTCCGACTACGGAACCCAAAATAAAAGAATACTACCGCAAATGCGACAAGGTCCCCGATCGACCCCAACTGGGCTCCACTACTGATCAACTAGAACGAAACAACAAAAGGACAAGATCTTCATTGAGCTCCTCCTGAGCTTGGTTGTGTCATCTGCACGGACTCATCGGCACCTGCAAGCTGGTTTGGAAGTATCTGTGAGCCACGGGGACTCAGCAATCTCGCACCCTCGTGATCAAGACTATTTAAGCTTATGGGTAAGGTAAAAGGTATGAGGTGGAGCTGCAACAAGCGACTAGCATGTATGGTGGCTAACATACGCAAATGAGAGCGAGAAGAGAAGGCAAAGCACGATCGAGAAACTATGATCAAGAAGTGATCCTAGAACAACCTACGTCAAGCATAACTCCAACACCATGTTCACTTCCCGGACTCCTTCGGAAAGAGACCATCACAGTTACACACGCGGTTGATGTATTTTAATTAAGATAAACTTCAGGTTTTCTACAACCGGACATTAACAAATTCCCATCTGCCCATAACCGCGGGCACGGCTTTCGAAAGTTCAAATCCCTGCAGGGGTGCCCCAACTTAGCCCATCACAAGCTCTCACGGTCAACGAAGGATATTCCTTCTAGCGGGAAGACCCGATCAGACTCGGAATCCCGGTTACAAGACATTTCGACAATGGTAAAACAAATCGAGCAACACCGCCCGAATGTGCCGACAAATCCCGATAGGAGCTGCACATATCTCGTTCTTAGGGCACACTCAGATGAGCTCTCCATACAACTAAAACCAAACCTCGAGTTTCCCCGAGGGGGCGCTGCACAGGACTCTAGTTTGGACCAACACTCAGAGGAGCACTGGCCCGGGGGGGGGGGGTTAAAATAATGATGACCTTTGAGTCTACAGAACCCAAGGGAAAGAAAAAGGCTAGGTGGCGAATTGTAAAACCAATGTTGGGCATTGCTGGAGGAGTTTTATTCAAGGCGAACTGTCATGGGGTTCCCATTATTACCCAACCGCGTAAGGAACATAAAATCCGGAAACATAACACCGATATGATGGAAACTAGGGCGGCAAGAGTGGAACAAAACACCAGGCATAAGGCCGAGCCTTCCACCCTTTACCAAGTATATAGATGCATTAATTAAATAAGAGATATTGTGATATCCCAACAAGTAAACATGTTCCAACAAGGAACAACATCTCCATGTTCCAACAAGGAACAAACTTCAATCTTCACCTGCAACTAACAACGCTATAAGAGGGGCTGAGCAAAGCAGTAACATAGCCAAACAACGGTTTGCTAGGACAAGGTGGTTTAGGGGCTTGGTTCAACAATATGGAAGGCATGATAAGCGAGTGGTAGGTATCGCAGCATAGGCATAGCAAAAGAGCGAGTAACTAGCAAGCAAAGATAGAAGTGATTTCTAGGGTATGATCATCTTGCCTGAAATCCCGCAAGGAAGAAGAACGAGTCCATGAAGAAGATACACGGACGTAGTCGAACGGATCCTCACACACACGACATTGTCGGAACCAAGTCGAAGAAGCAACACCGGAAAGAAGCAAACAACATAGTAAACCACCAACACATCAACATGGCATGATGCACAATCGAGTATGATGCATGTCCGGTTTAATGAAGCATGGCATGGCAAAGTGCACAAACAATCCTACAAATTAAGTGGAGCTCATTATGCAACTGCGTTGCATATTGATGAAACACCACGTGACTTATTTAGTTCAATCTTGTTTATGTACCCAACAATATTAAATGTTATTAAACATGACAAGAGGGTGAAGCATGATGAAACTATCTAATCTAGGCAAGTTTAAATGAGGCTGGAAGCAACGAACAACAATTCCGGAAACTCCTCATGAGCATATTATAGATTTGGTACTGTTCTGACCTAAACACAATTTTAGAGTTGTTAAACATGCAAAGAGATGCCACCATGTTAAACTATGCAAAATTCTACCCCATTTGCATATAAAGTTTATTAAATTCCGAGTTACGGTTATTTAGTTATGAAATAAAGCATTTTAGCAAGTTATTTGAACAAATTTAAACAAACAACATTTTATACATTTTAAACATGGATGTAAGTTGCATATTATTAAACTAGACAAAATTCTAAGAAACTTTCATGTATAATGTTTTTACATATGATGCATGGTTGTTGAGTTTTAAAATGCATGGAGTTTGAGGGTTTTTCTGCAAAACTGGAAAATCCTGGATAAATACTAAATTCGCAGAGAGGGAAAAAAGACATGGGCTGAAACGGAACTGAGATGGGCTGGGGAAGCTCCTCACATTGGGCCTCGGCCTGTTCGGAGAGGAGACAGACTGGTGGAGAGACTGGACCTCAACGCCTTGCTGGGTCGCGATGAAGCACAAGGCGAGGCCGGCCCAGGCACTCGATCGGGACGCAACAGCGGCTGGTCAACACGCAGGGCGCGGGACGAGCGGCCTTGTAACGCCCTCGATGCGGCTATATCTCCCACGTGTCGAAGCACGACTTAGAGGCATAACCGCATTGAAAGCAAGGTCGCAAGTGAGGTAATCTTCGCAAACAACCCATGTAATACAGTAGGGGAAAAGACACATAGTTGGCTTACACTCGCCACTTCACGCAATTACATGAATAAAACATTACATCATCCAAATACAATCAAGGCCCGACTATGGAGCCAAAATGAAAGAAGAACTCCAAATGCGACAAAGGTCCCCGGTCGACCCCAACTGGGCTTCACTAGTGATCAACTAGAACGAAACAACACAACGGACAAAGTATTCATCGAGCTCCTCCTGAGCTTGGTTGCGTCATCTGCACGGACTCATCGGCACCTGCAAGCTGGTTTTTGGAAGTATCTGTGAGCCATGGGGACTCAGCAATCTCGCACCCTCGCGATCAAGACTATTTAAGCTTATGGGTAAGGTAAAAGGTATGAGGTGGAGCTGCAGCAAGTGACTAGCAAATATGGTGGCTAACATACGCAAATGAGAGCGAGAAGAGAAGGCAAAGCACGATTGATAAAGTATGATCAAGAAGTGATCCTATAGCAACCTACGTCAAGCATAACTCCAACAACGTGTTCACTTCCTGGACTCCGCCGGAAAGAGACCATCACGGTTACACACGCTGTTGATTCATTTTAATTAAGGTCAAATTCAGGTTTTCTACAACCGGACGTTAACAAATTCCCATCTGCCCATAACCGCGGGCACGGCTTTCGAAAGTTCAAATCCCTGCAGGGGTGTCCCAACTTAGCCCATCACAAGCTCTCACGGTCAACGAAGGAATATACCTCCTCCCGAGACATTCCGATCAGACTCGGTAACCCAGTACAACAAGACATTTCGACAGGGTAAAACTAAACCAGCAACACCGCCCGAATGTGCCGACAAATCCCTATAGGAGCTGCACATATCTCTTTCTCAGGGCACACCGGATTGTCTAAACTTCCGGTAGGCCAGCCCAGAGTTGCCCCTGGTGGCCACCGGCGGCTGACAAGTTGGACCAACACTCAAAGGGGCACTGGCCCGGGGGGGGGGGGGTTAAAATAATGATGACCCTCAGGAGCGCGACTCCCAAAGGAAAAAAGGCTAGGTGGCAAATGGTAAAACCAATGTTGGGCATTGCTGGAAGAGCTTTACTTAAGGCGAACTGTCAAGGGGTTTCCATAATAGCCCAACCGCGTAAGGAACGCAAAATCCGGGAACATAACACCGATATGACGGAAACTAGGGCGGCAAAAGTGGAACAAAACACCAGGCATAAGGCCGAGCCTTCCACCCTTTACCAAGTATATAGATGCATTAATTAAATAAGATATGTTGTGATAACCCAACAAGTAAACATGTTCCAACAAGGAACAACATCTCCATGTTCCAACAAGGAACGAACTCCGATCTTCACCTGCAACTAACAACGCTATAAGAGGGGCCGAGCAAAGCGGTAACATAGCCAATCAACGGTTTGCTAGGACAAGGTGGGTTAGAGGCTTGGTTGAACAAAGTAGGAGGCATGATAAGCAAGTGGTAGGTATCGCAGCATAGGCATAGCAAAAGAGCGAGCAACTAAGCAAGTAAAGATAGAAGTGATTTCGAGGGTATGGTCATCTTGCCTGAGATCCCGCAAGAAGAACGAGTCCATGAAGAAGAAAAACGGACGTAGTCGAACGGGTCCTCACAATCACGACATTACCGGAACCAACCCGAAGAAGCAACACCGGAAAGAAGCACACAACATAGTAAACAACCAACACATGAACATGGTATGATATGCGGGATGCGGTATGCGATGCATATGCATGATTTGCAAGGGAATGCATGAACCTGGCCTCAACTTGGGAATCCAAGGGTGCCACTGGAAAGGTGAGATGAAATCGCTTGAAAATGATATAAAGAACGCCGGAATCGGAGTTACGGTTTGGAAATGGCAAGCGGTTCAAATATGGCCACGTTCTGTGATAAGCAGCAAGTAGCCATCTAAATGCAATGATATGAACATGCTACAACACCCAAACATGACAACAAAATACATGGAAGGGATGCATTCATGATGCTTAACAAAAGTCTAGCACTGAGCTACGGCCAATTCATCCATTAACAGGTTCAAACAAGCATGGCAAAAATGCATATGGTAAACAGATCTCAGACTTAGTGAAATTAACACTTGTTTGGAATTTCAGATCAGATGGCACTCTTCGGAGCAACAAAACTACATGCTATAGGACCTGAACATGGCAAAATAAAGCATGGCATGGAGCTACTCAAAGAGCTTAACAAAAGTCCCTTAGTGACCTTGAGCCAAAAGGGATCAGAAAATACAATTGCAAGCATGTGAACATGGCAAAAACATAACCAGATCACAGACTTAGTGAAAACTGGAGCATGCTGAAAACAGATATCAAGTAGGCATGTTTACGAGCTCGATGCACTCACTACAGAGCAAGTCATGACAATCTAAGCATACACCCATCAAGAATACACATAATTCAAGCTATACATGGCAAGAACAATGGCATAGCATGCACGGATCAACTACAACATCATCGGCAAAATTGCAAACAAGTTGACAATCTGCCCAGATTCACAAAGTAGCAAAAGTAGAGATCGATTGACTCAAGCTAGGGTGCTCCATAATTGCAAACAAAGACATGGATGGATAGAGAACTACAAGATTAACAAAAAAATCCTTACTGGTCATCCTCAAAAGAGGCACGGATCACTAGGAAACAACAAGAACATATGGCATCATGAGATAAACAGCTCAAGGACTTAGTGGAATTGCTAAGTCCCTGAAAACAGAATTAGCAAGTGCACCACTTTGCAAGCTTGCACTAGTCACCACACACATCACAAAAATACATGGGTTACACCTCTGTAAAGATGACAAAACCCTTAACAAAACATATGTAGAGCATCAGGGCATATCATGCACACATTAATCATGGCAAAAATGACAAAAACCTAAATGGAGTAGCAGATCTGACAATTAACTCAAGTAGCCCTCTTCTAACAGCATTTCGGGCATCAAGATGAACTCAAATGAAAATAATGCAATGGAATGAAATGATGTACTCTCTGAGATGAACATTTTGATATGCTATATGCATGAATCGGAGCTGCGGATGCAAAGTTACGAGGCTATGAACATGGGCACATGGATCTGAGAATTCGGGGACTTAGTGGAATTTCACCTCCGTGAAAGTCAACGGGATCGGACGGAGCGGGATGACGAGATCCGGGACGGGGACGCCGTTTGGTTGAGCGGATCCGGCCGGGACGGCGAGGCGGCGCGCTCCGGCGAGCTTGGACGCCGGCGAGGAGGAGGTCCGGCGATGGCCGCGGCTACGGGCGACGCAGGGCGCCACGCCGGCGACGAGGGATCTTGGCGGCGGGGCGGATATCCATGGCGAGGCGCGGGCCGGGCGACGGCGGTGCAACTCCGGCGGACGACCGGCGGGTGCGGGCTCAGCGGCGCGTCGCCAACGAGAGGAGCGCGCGGCCTGGCGGCGGAGCAAGGAGGCGGCCGGCGGCGTTCGTCGGGTGCGGCGGCGCGGGGCAGCGGCGGATCGAATCGGGTCCCGGGCGGGCCTGCCCTGGGCCCGGCGGGCCGCGGGAGGTGGGATGCGCGCGGTGGACAGGTGGCGGCCTGGGAGTGGAGGAGAGCGGTGGCGGAGACGACGTGGCGGCTCCCCGTTGGTGGGAGTGAGGTGGCGGCGGGCGGTGGACACGTCCGGCGCGGCGTGGACGCGTCTGGCGGCGCGAGAGGAGGAGTTTTAGGGTTTCATCCGCGAATATTTCGGAGGGGATCACATACTTATAGGTAGAGGGAGCTAGGAGAGTCCAAAAGAGGTGCGGTTTTCGGCCACGCGATCGTGATCGAACGCTCTAGATGATGGAGCAGAGTTAGGTGGGTTTTGGGCCAAATTGGAGGGGTGTTGGGATGCAACACACACGAGGCCTTTTCGGTCCCTCGGTTAACCGTTGGAGTATCAAACGAAGTCCAAATGATACGAAACTTGACAGGCGGTCTACCGGTAGTAAACCAAGGCCGCTTGGCAAGTCTGGTCCAATCCGGAAATGTTTAATCCCCACACACGAAAGAAAGCTAGAAATGACCACCGGAGGAGAACGAAGCGCCGGAATGCAAAACGGACAACGGGGAAAATGCTCAGATGCATGAGACGAACACGTATGCAAATGAAATGCACATGATGACATGATATGCAATGCATGACACGCAAGCAATGACACGGCAACAACAACGAATAACTGGACGACACCTGGCACATCGGTCTCGGGGCGTCACAGGCCTGCT
The DNA here is from genome assembly GCF_018294505.1 of Triticum aestivum. Lineage (NCBI taxonomy): Eukaryota > Viridiplantae > Streptophyta > Magnoliopsida > Poales > Poaceae > Triticum > Triticum aestivum. The sequence goes on from NC_057803.1 coordinate 219,707,056, forward strand.
CGTTGTAGAGGAAGCAGAGGCCATGACATGGAGGAAGCAAAGCAGCTGCAGCTTGCAGGAGGCGATGCGAGATGGCGCTGGACGAATCCGGGCAGGAGGTTGTTCCAGACGATGGCGATGGAGCTTGGCAGATCCGTCCCTCCATGGCGGGCCAAGGCATGAAGCAGGGCGGCGGCTCCAGGGACTTGGCGCATGGCGGAGCGGCTTGAACGGGAGGCCATCGCCGGATCCGGGGCTAGGGAGAAGATGGAGCTCCATTCGGTGGTAACTCGCAGTAGATCGGGTGGAGACGAGGCGGGGTCCTGGAAGAAGCAGAGGATGCAGGCAGTAGCGGGATCGTGCGGGCGAAGCAGTGGGCGGCACCGAGCTCGTTCCCGAGCAGAGGTGCGGTACGGGCTTGAGCGCTGGGCATGGCTCTCGCACGAGCAGCGCAGGGGAAAAAGACGCGATGGCATTAGCGGACGCGGGACTTGGTGACGAGTTCACTCCGGCAAGGGACATGGCGGGGCGACGACTCGTTCGTGGCGACGGAGCTTGGCGAGGCGGCGACCGGGGCGACGAACTGGAGGAGGTACTCGGGCGGCTCGGCGGCTCGGCAGGCGATGCGTGCAATGAGGAGGAGGGAGCTCGTGCTCCTGTTGCTGCTCGGGATGGTCTGCTGGTTGCTGCTGCTTGCCGGCAGCGACTGGGTCGATGACGGGGTCGAGGTGCACCTCGGTGCCGTGGGTGCTATGGGAGAGGTAGGCGCACGGGCAGAGGAGCTCTGGCTCCTGCAGGATTCGGGCGACGGCGGTGGTTGGACGGGAGGGGAAAACAAGGAGAAGGTGGAGGCTGCAATTCGTCTCGGGTGGAACTGGATCGGGATGATCTCGAGGGGGATTGTGAGTGGGTGGCAGCGGCGCGATGGGACAAAGGGGAGGATTTTTAGGGTTGGACTAGATTTAGACTAAGCAGTATATATATAAGGAAAGAGGGGAGTTTGGATCATCTGATTGAAATTTGACGGTCGAGAATAAATGGGTTAGGAAATCCAAATGATAAAACGGTGATGTTTTGTAGATGTTTGGGGATGATCCGGATCCAACGGTGACGACTGCCCGGGTCGGGTCCGGGACAACTTTCGGACGTGCGCGCGAGGAGGGCCGCGGGCTGACGAGAGAGGTTAGGTTGGGCCTGGCGGTAGGTAGTGAGCCGTGTAGACGGTCTCGAGCTGAGAGAAGACAAGAGAGAGAGGCCCGGCGACTGTTTCCGGAGACCGAAAACGTCCGACGTTAGACCGGCTATACTGCCGCTATAGTTATCCGTTGGGGCATCAAACGATCTCCGAATGCGATGAAACTTGACAGGCGGTCTATCTACACTAAAATAAGACCACACGCCAACTCTCATCCCATTCCAAGAACAATTTTCTGACCACTTCTAAAATAATATTTCGGACATGCCGCGGGCGCGTGCAAGTGTGTCTGGGCTCAGAACGTACAACGGAGAGAACGAGGGGACCAGGATGGATGCAAGTTTTGAAAACATGATGATGCAATGCGGATGATGACATGGCAAGATGCAACACGCAAGCAAAAGACAAGGCAACAACAGCGAAAAACTGGAGGACACCTGGCACATCGGTCTCGGGGCGTCACAGCAGGGGACATGATGTTTTACCCAGGTTCGGGCCCTCTTGATGGAGGTAAAACCCTACGTCCTGCTTGATTTATTCTTGATGATATGGGTATTACAAGAGTTGATCTACCACGAGATCGGAGAGGCTAAACCCTAGAAGCTAGCCTATGGTATGATTGTATGTTGTCCTATGGACTAAACCCCCCCGGTTTATATAGACACCGGAGGGGGATAGGGTTACACGAGGTCGGTTACAAAGGAGGAGATATCCATATCCGTACTGCCTAGCTTGCCTTCCACGCCAAGTAGAGTCCTATCCGGACACGGGACGAAGTCTTCAATCTTGTATCTTCATAGTCCAACAGTTCGGCCAAAGGATATAGTCTGGCTGTCCGCAGACCCCCTAATCCAGGACTCCCTCAGTAGCCCCTGAACCAGGCTTCAATGACGATGAGTCCGGCGCGCAGTGTTGTCTTCGGCATTGCAAGGCGGGTTCCTCCTCCGGATACATCACAAAAGAGTTTGAATAGGAGGATCGTGTCCGACCCTGCAAAATACATTCCACATACCACCATAGAGAGAATAATATTTCCACAAATCTAATCTGCTGACACGTTTTGTCAACATGACATCATGCCATGGCTCGGTGATTATTCGAACCATTTTTCTTTAACTAGCCCCGCACATAACACGAGGCAGTTTCTTGACACGTCTTGTCAAAGTAGAGATCGTGTCCCCCTTATTACATGATTCTCATCAATACGGGCTTGGGTAACCCAACTGTGCCATCAATTACGGCGCTTGAGGGATAAGCGAGTTTTACCAGGCTAGTGGGGGCACATAGTTTCGGCCGCCCTTATAAAGGGATAAGATTTAACCTTTTTCTACCCACGCCTTCTTCCTCCTTGCTCATCCTCCTTGCACACTCGAGCTCCGACGCCCAAGTCCACATCCTTCTCCTCAACCTTCTCCAAACATGTCCGGAGTGGGAGGCAAGTGGATGGCTTCCTCCGTCACGGAGGGACACATCAAAAAGCTGCGCAGAGCCGGATACTTAGCCGCGAATATCATGCATCAGCTGCCTGCTACAGAGCAGATCGTCCCTACCCCGGAACCTCACGAGAGGGTAGTCTTCCTCCACCACTTCCTCCGTGGACTAGGGTTTCCCCTCCATCCATTCGTCCGTGCTCTTATGTTCCACGGGCTGGACTTTCATGATCTGGCCCCGAACTTCATCCTCAACATTTCGGTGTTCATCATCGTGTGTGAGGCTTTCCTCCACATCCGGCCCCACTTCGGCCTATGGCTGAAGACCTTCAATATCAATCCAAAGGTGGTGGGAGGCCAACAAGCGGAATGCGGCGGAGCCATGGTGGGAAAGATGCCCAATGTTATATGGCTTGAAGGCTCCTTCGTGGAGACCCTAAAGGGGTGGCAATCGGCGTGGTTCTACATCATCAAGCCGCGCGACACCAACTAGGTGGTGGCCCCCCGAGTTTCGATCCGGAATCCCCACGTGGCTCACCTCCTTGAAAGAGAAGGGCCTATCCTGGGGTTCCTCAGTGGAGCTGGATGGACTCCAGAAATGTATCCGGAATATGGCAAGCAAGAAGCTCAAGCTTGTCAACATAGTCCAGGTCATGCTCTTCTGCCGGATCCTCCTGTGTCAACAACGGGATTTCAACTTGTGAGAGTTTGACCCAGCCCAGCACCAGACTCTGAGCGAGCTCTTCGACACGATGCACAAGGACGTCTGGAGGGTGCTGTTCAAGGGTGCCGAGGTCCCTCCCTCTCTCACCGAGGACCGCGGGCTAAGCGCGAAGCGTCCTGCGAATCCGGTAAGTTTTGTACATCTGGTAGGATTTTTACTTCCCATAGCTTAACCACGTGCGGGGTCTGAGCTCCCATGCCTTTGGCAGGACTGGGTGGGGGCATCGAAGAAGATCAATTGTCCGGCCCCTCTGCCCGAAGACACTGCGGACGCTCTCCTGACGGAGATGCTGACTTCGGCCCCTTACAAGGTGCCGGAGAAGACTAGAAGAAGGCCAAGGGAACCCGAAAGAGTTCCCGATGCCAGGTGGTATCAGACTCCTCGTCCGATGACTCTGCGACGCACTCCTCCCATGAAGATGAGGAGGAAGATGAAGATGCTCCCCCTCCAGCCGGGGGAGACAAGAAAAGGAAGGCCACCCCAACCGGGGGGGGGGGCAAAGGGTCCAAGAAGGGAAGGACTCTCCTTCTGGACTGTTCCACCACCGCCGCCGAAGACGAAGACGAGTGGCTGCTCAGGGCCAAGCCCCTGGCGAAGTCATAAGTATTCGGATACCAGAGTAACTCATAGCATACCTTTGTCGCACTGCTTCTCCTAACGCCGAATATGATTATGCAGACCGACCCAAGCCCGTATCGACGTGTCTTCGTCGGGCGGCTCCTTGGACTCATCGGATATGGATAGCGATCCACTTCCGACCGCCACCTCCCCTTGCCCCACGGATACTGCCGAGGTGCTGTCTCAAGAGGCACCGGGGCGAGGGGAGACAGTCTCGGAGGCGCCTCAAGGCGACCTTCCGGACTCCGGGAGCAGAGGGGGTAAGGCTCCCGAGGCTCCGAGTTTGGCCTTCAGCCGAACACTGCGCCGGAACCTCCAGTGGTTCCGGACTCGAGCAGGCGGCCTCCTTCCAAAAGGGGCAAGACACCCATGCCGGTGACCTCTGTCCATCCAGAGGCAGCGGACAATCTGCTGGGAGCGCTTCGCAGCGCTTCCATCGACGAAGAGCACCGCACTATTATGAGTGCGGTGATCCAGAATGTTCAGTCCGCCAAGAGCGGACTGACTGAAGCCTGTGCCAGCCTTCTAACAGGCTTTGAGGTAAGTATTTGAAATATAGAAAAAAATATTACCGCATAGACAGTAGCCCCTAATGCTCTGTTTGGTGTTCAAAAAGAAAAGCCGAATAGAGGATCAACTAATATCTGCAGGAGTCTAATATAAGTATGTCTATATGCGTATGCAGGCTTCACTGCTGACCTCTGCCGCACTGACTGCGGAGGTCGCCGTACTGAAGCAGGACCTCGAAGGGTCCAAGAAAGAGCTCGGCCTTGCCAAGAGGTAGCTCGAGGAGAACAAAGGTAAGTAATACCTAGTCTGTAGATATGTATATATATATATATATGAAAGGGATGCGATTGCAAAATGACATGATCGTCTTTAATTTGCCAGGGGCCACGACCGAAGTGGCAACCCTGAAGCAAGCGCTATCCGAGGCCGAAAATAAAGCGGCCCAGGAGCGCACCGAGCGGGAAAAACAAGAGGCACGGGTGGGCGAGGTGCAGCAAGAGCTCCACGCTCTCGTGACGAAGCACGAGGCGTTGGAGCTTGACTTGAAGACGCGAGAGTCCGAGCTTGCCGCGGCCCTTGAGAGTGCAAAGAGTGCCAAGGCCGAAGCCCAAAAGGCCCTCCAGGAGATTGATGCGATGAAGAAGATAGCGGGGGGTAAGGCATTCTATATGCAAAGCAAGCATGTGAAAGTAAATTACTTGTTACTTACCCGAATCCGGAGCTCTCCAAGAGCATTCACCCCGCAGCGTGTCAGATGCCGCACAATTTTACCAGGCCGAGGAGGGAAGCTCAACGGAGAAGCTGTTCTGGTTTAGTATACTGGGACCAAACACCCGATGCCTCTAAGCGACCAGCTGAAGCAACTGGTCGAGCTGCACAAGGCGGCAGAACATGCCATGAAGGGCTTTATAGTTCGGATGTGGCCTGGCGACGCCCTTCGCAATAGCTACTTCGGCTTGGTGAGGCGGCTTGTGGATGCATGCCCACGACTGGAAGTCATCAAGCGGTCCGCCTGCATCGAAGGTGCACGCCGGGCTTTCGCCCGTGCGAAGGTGCACTGGGCCAAGATGGACGCCGTGAAGCTGGTGAAGGAAGGGCCGCCGCAGGGCAAGGAGCATCGCCACCCCGAGATGTACTATGAGGGTGTCCTGAAGGGTGCGCGTCTTGTAGCGGACGAGTGTGCGAAAGATGTAATATTTGAATAAACTTGCTCGTATAATCCTGTATTATGAAAACTTGTTCATATGCGCTATGGAACGCTTGTTTGAATTTAAAATATTGCCTTCTGTTCGGCTGTTTATCAAATCTAAGAGATGGCTAGTCGTCGGCTTCTGCCCCCACGCCACGAGTGCTGGGGTGTTTGGGATAAACCTGAGCACTCTTGTTCCCATTTTTGGGTCCTTCGAGGGAGGTGCCCAGCACAACGAACAAGGCAATCGGACTATAATGCGTTATCACTCTCACTTAGCCATAGAATTCTATAATTTTAAATTTCGGTGAAGCCCCTAGTATTCGGAAGGCCGATTTCGGGGCGCTATACAAGCCTTAAGCCGGACAGAGCCGACTCCTCGCTCTAAGCGGCATATGTCTTTAGGGACTTGAGACCTCTCGAACAGCGACCAGTCTCTCGCCTTATCATGACAGTCAGTTTTAGCTTTCTCTACTGAGGTGCTTAGCCCAACAGAACCGGGGCACAATCGCAGTAGTTCTCCCAGTGCTACCTTAGCCGATATAGCGGAACGTAAGGTACCAAAACATGGGAGCCAGGCAAACCCAACTATTAACCCAAGACATGATTTAGAGCTGGTGCATATAATGCTATAAGTTCTGGGTGCCGCACTGTCGAAAGTGTTCGGACATCTCACGCCGTATTATGGGGTATGCTTAAGCCCCTAGCGTATTGGCCGTACCAGAATGTACGGGTGCTAGATGTCATGAATGAACATATATGTAAAAGGAAGAATGCAATAATAGTCTTAATGCTATGCCTTGTTTATTCAAAAAGGGTGCGTTAAAGCAGAATGATACAAGTAGCGCGATAAGCAAAAAGTAGGACTGTTTGACATGTCCCTTCCAAGGGCAAGCTGAGGAATAGTATTAAAGCAAATATTTCACTCGTTATCGTAATCCACCTGGGAGTTCCGTGGTGTGACGTAGCTTTCTGCCTCCTTGGTTGCTGCATCATGTGTTCGGCAATCATGCTACCCGATAGGGTTTCCGGAGATTAAAGTCCTGAAAGAGAAAATAACAAAGCGGGAAGCCCCTAGTGCGGTCTAAGCCGCGTCTTGGAGCATGCCGCAGTCGTGCCCCCCTCCCCACCTGTGCCCATGGTATTTTTAATGCGTAATTACGTACGCGTGGCATGGATTTCGCCACTTGGCTGGGACCAGGGTGGGGGCCGCATTGCTATGCGAGCTCAGAACGTGCCAGGCAGTCCAGTTGCCGGTTACTCCGGGCGTGCTTGAAGGTGTCCGGGTCCTTAATCACCGAACTAGTGGATTGCCTTAAGAGGCTGGTTTGCACTTCTGCTGCGAGGGCTGCAGTGTGCTCCTCCGTGCAGAGAGAGCGCTCTATGTTTCCATTGACTGTGATGACCCCCCGAGGTCCTGGCATCTTGAGCTTGAGATATGCATAATGTGGTACCGCATTGAATCTTGAAAATGCGGTTCGCCTGAGCAGTGCATGGTAGCCACTGCAGAACGGGACTATGTCAAAGATTAACTCTTCGCTTCGGAAGTTATCCGGGGATCCGAAGACCACTTCCAGTGTGACTGAGCCTGTGCATTGGGCCTCTACACCTGGTATGACGCCTTTAAAGGTCGTTTTTGTGGGTTTGATCCTTGAGGGGTCTATACCCATTTTGCGCACTGTGTCCTGATAAAGCAGGTTCAGGCTGCTGCCGCCATCCGTAAGGACTTGAGTGAGGTGAAATCCGTCAATGATTGGGTCTAGGACTAGTGCGACGAATCCGCCATGACGGATACTAGTGGGTTGGTCCCTGCGATCGAAGGTGATCGGACATGAGGACCATGGGTTGAACTTTGGGGCGACTGGCTCCAACGCATATATGTCCCTGAGCGCACGCTTCCGCTCCCTCTTGGGGATGTGGGTTCCGTATATCATGTTCACCGTCCGCACTTGTGGGGGGAACGTCTTCTGTCCTCCGGTGTTCGGTTGTCGGGGCTCCTCCTCGTCATCGCTGTGTGATCCCTTATCTTTGTTTTCGGCATTTAACTTGCCAGCCTGCTTGAACACCCAACAATCCCTGTTGGTGTGGTTGGCTAGCTTGTCGGGGGTGCCGTGTATTTGACACGAGCAATCGAGTATACGGTCCAAACTGGACGGGCCCGGAGTGCTTCTTTTGAATGGCTTTTTCCGCTGACCGGGTTTAGAGCCTTTGAATCTGGCATTGACTGCTGTATCCTCAGTATTGTCGCTGTTAATGCAGCGCTTATGTTTGTTGCCACGTGACCTGCCGTTGCCGTCCTTGGTATCCGAAGTACCATGGTTCTTTGATATGTTATTGCTGTGAGCTAACCAGCTGTCCTCTCCCGCACAGAAGCGGGTCATGAGTGTCGTGAGGGCTGCCATAGATTTCGGCTTTTCCTGGCCAAGGTGCCGGGCGAGTCATTCGTCGTGGATGTTGTGCTTGAAGGCTGCTAGGGCCTCTGCATCCAGACAGTCGACGATTTGATTTTTCTTTGTTAGGAACCATGTCCAGAATTGCCTGGCCGATTCCTCTGGCTGCTGAATTATGTGGCTCAAGTCACCGGCATCTGGTGGTCGCACATAAGTGCCCTGAAAGTTGTCGAGGAATGCGGCTTCCAGATCTTCCCAACAGCCAATGGACTCTGCTGGCAAGCTGTTGAGCCAATGCCGAGCTGGTCCTTTGAGTTTGAGTGGGAGGTATTTGATGGCGTGTAGGTCATCACCGCGGGCCATGTGGATGTGCAAGAGGAAATCCTCGATCCATACCGTAGGATCTGTTGTGCCGTCGTATGATTCTATATTTACTGGTTTGAAACCCTTTGGGATTTGATGATCCATTACTTTGTCTGTGAAGCATAAGGGGTGTGCAACGCCTCTGTACTGGGCTATATCGCAACGCAGCTCAAATGAGTCTTGCCCGCTGTGTTCGGCCTGGCCGGACTTACTTTTACTGTATCCGGCATGACAATTATCGTCTCGCATAGTGGTGCCCCCTCGTGATCCGTAGATCGATCTTGCGTGTTTCCCTTTGTCCTCCAATACATCTCGCAGGTCTGGCATATTTCCCCATGCCTTTTTATTTGAATGGCGCCGGGGTGCGGGCTGAGCTTTTGGCTGGAATGTCTCCCTGTCGCGGCCACGAGGTGGCCGATCAGCCGCGTCATACGCCAGAGATGTAGGTTTCGGTGCTTCCTCCTCTAGTCGGGGTAGCAACCTGCACTTTGGGTAACTCTTGGAGGGGCGTTCGAGTTTATATTCCTCGGCCGCCAGGACTTCAGTCCATCTGTCAGCTAGCAAATCTTGATCGGCTTGAAGCTGCTGCTACTTTTTCTTAAGGCTATTTGCCATGGCTATAAGCCGGCGCTTGAAGCGCTCTTGTTCGACAGGATCCTCTGGCACGACGAATTCGTCATTTCGAGGCTTGCCTCGTCTTCGGAGGGAGGCATGTAATTATCATCCTCCGCCTCTCCATATGCCGCTCCCTCAGGAGGGCTGGCTTCTCCATCCTCCTGCTCTAAATCTTGCTAGAGGGGATTGTTGTTGCCTTTGGCACTGTCCGGAGTGCTATTATCTCCGGTGCCGGTATCACCGCTTTTGCCTTGGCGGGACTTAGAGCAGCGCCGCTGACGGCGGCGCTTGGGTCGCTTCTTGGAGGGGTCATCCTCCGCTGTCCCGTCGCCATTGCCTTCTTTGGGTGTGTCCACCATGTATATGTCATATGATGAGGTGGCTGTCCAGTGCCCTGTGGGCAGTGGTTCCTCTTCGCCTCCCGCATCGTCGTCCATACCGTCGATGTCTTTGGAGTCAAAGTCGAGCATGTCGGTTAAGTCATCGACAGTGGCTACTAAGTGGGTGGTGGGTGGGCGGAGAATTTCTTCGTCATTCGCATCCCAATCCTGCCAGACGTAGTTCGGCCAGGACTCTCCTGACAGGGAGAGAGAGCTTAATGAGTTCAGTATGTCGCCAAAGGGAGAGTGCTGAAAAACATCCTCGGAGGTAAACTCCATGATCGGCGCCCAATCAGATTCGACAGGAACGGGCGCCGGTGGTTCAGAGTCCATGGTCGGAGAAGGATCCGACAGTTTGGCAACACGACTCTCATGAAGGGTAAGGTCGATATTTGGCTCGATCGTCGCAGAGGATACGGCCTCCGTGGCGGGGTCTATCCACCCGTCCATGGATGGTGCAACTGGCTCCGAATTGAGGGCCGGAGCGGCTGCCGGTGCGATTTCTTGAACACTGTCTGATGGTAGAGCTAAATCATACTCATCGTGACCGCGTGGCGCACAAGGCAGGGGCTCGAATTCGTCGAAGATCAAGTCTCCGCGGATATCGGCTATGTAGTTAAAGCTTCCAAACCTGAACTGGTGGCCAGGGGCGTAACTTTCGATCTGCTCCAGATGGCCAAGCGAGTTGGCCCGCAGTGCGAAGCCGCCGAACACAAAGATCTGTCCGAGGAGAAAAGTCTCACCCCGGACTGCATCGCTATCGATGATCGTAGGAGCCATCAAGCCTAACGGTGATGACATAGAGGAACTCTCAATGAAAGCACCAATGTCGGTGTCAAAACCGGCGGATCTCGGGTAGGGGGTCCCAAACTATGCGTCTAAGGCGGATGGTAACAGGAGGCAGGGAACACGATGTTTTACCCAGGTTCGGGCCCTCTTGATGGAGGTAAAACCCTACGTCCTGCTTGATTTATTCTTGATGGTATGGGTATTACAAGAGTTGATCTACCACGAGATTGGAGAGGCTAAACCCTAGAATCTAGCCTATGGTATGATTGTATGTTGTCCTACGGACTAAAACCCCCCGGTTTATATAGACACCGGAGGGGGCTAGGGTTACACAATGTCAGTTACAAAGGAGGAGATATCCATATCCATACTTCCTAGCTTGCCTTCTATGCCAAGTAGAGTCCTATCCGGACACGGGATGAAGTCTTCAATCTTGTATCTTCATAGTCCAACAGTTCGGCCAAAGGATATAGTCCGGCTGTCCGGAGACCCCCTAATCCAGGACTCCCTCAGGCGCGCTATGAGAGAGCCGACCCCGCCCTCCTCCACTCCTTTATATACGGGGGAGGGGGCACCCCATAGACACACAAGTTGATTGTTTACCCATGTGTGTTGCCCCCCTCCACAGTTTTCCACCTCGGTCATATCGTTGTAGAGCTTAGGCGAAGCCCTGCGTCGGTATCTTCATCATCACCGTCATCACGCCGTCGTGCTGACGAAACTCTCCCTCGACCTCAGCTCGATCTAGAGTTCGTGGGACGTCACCGATTTGAACATGTGCAGATCACGGAGGTGCCGCACCTTAGGTGCTAGGATCTGTCGGATCGTGAAGACGTACGACTACATTGACTGTGTTGTCATAACGCTTCCGCTTACGGTCTACGAGGGCACGTGGATGATACGTCTCCAACATATCTATAATTTTTGATTGTTCCTTGCTATTATATTATCTGTTTTGGATGTTTAATGGGCTTTAATATGCACTTTTATATTATTTTTGGGACTAACCTATTAACCGGAGGCCCAGTGCCAGTTTCTGTTTTTTTTTGCGTATTTTAGTGTTTCACAGAAAAGGAATATCAAACGGAATCCAAACGGAACGAAACCTTTGCAATAATCTTTCTTGGAACAAACACAAACCAGGAGACTTGGAGTTGAAGTCTGGAACTCCGCAAAGCTTCCACGAGGCAGGAGAGCGCGCCCAGGGGGTAGGCGCGCCCCCACCCTCGTGGGCCGCATGGAGCTCCACCAACGTACTTCTTTCGCCTATATATACTCTTATACCCTAAAAACATCAGGGGGAGCCACAAAACCACTTTTCCACCGCCGCAACCTTCTGTACCCATGGGATCCCATCTGGGGCCTTTTCAGGCGATCTGCCGGAGGGGGGTTTGATCACGGAGGGCTTCTACATCAACACCATAGCCTCTCCGATGATGTGTGAGTAGTTTACCACAGACCTTTGGGTCCATAGTTATTAGCTAGATGGCTTCTTCTCTCTCTCTTTGGTTCTCAATACAAAGTTCTCCTCGATGTTCTTGGAGATCTATTTGATGTAATACTTTTTGCAATGTGTTTGCCGAGATCCGATGAATTGTGGATTTATGATCAAGTTTATCTATGAACAATATTTGGTTCTTCTCTGAATTCTTATATGCATGATTTGATATCTTTGCAAGTCTCTTCGAATTATTGGCTTAGTTTGGCCTACTAGATTGATCTTTCTTGCAATGGGAGAAGTGCTTAGCTTTGGGTTCAATCTTGCGGTGTCCTTTCCCAGTGACAGCAGGGGCAGCAAGGCACGTATTGTATTGTTGCCGTCGAGGATAAAAAGATGGGGTTTATATCATATTGCTTGAGTTTATCCCTCTACATCATGTCATCTTGCCTAAAGCATTATTACTCTATTCTTATGAACTTAATACTCTAGATGCATGCTGGATAGCGGTCGATGTGTGGAGTAATAGTAGTAGATGCATAATCGTTTCGGTCTACTTAACACGGATGTGATGCCTATGTTCATAATAATTGCCTAGATATTCTCATAACTATGCGCTCTTCTATCAATTGCTCGGCAGTAATTTGTTCACCTATCCGGGTCTCTTTCTTATTATATTGCATCTATTTTATTTACATCACATCTCCTTTACTATTTTGCAATCTATACAACAAAAATACCAAAAATATTTACCATACTATCTTTATCAGATCTCACTTTCGCAAGTGACTGTGAAGGGATTGACAACCCCTTTATCGGTGTTGGTTGCGAGGTTCTTGATTGTTTGTGTAGGTACTAGGTGACTTGCATGTTATCTCCTACTGGATTGATACCTTGGTTCTCAAAAACTGAGGGAAATAATGACTTGCATGCAATCTATACAACCTACGCTACTTCTCTGCATCACCCTTTCCTCTTCAAGGGAAAACCAACGCATGCTCAAGAGGTAGTAGTGGACAACACTCTCCCCTCTCTTTGCTATGCATCACCTGGATGGATCTTGCGTGTGCGTAGGCAAAATTTTGAAATTACTGTGTTCCCCAACAGAGGATACCATCCTAGCATACTACACCATAACCATTTTAAATGCATGTTGGCACGCAAGATAAACCATTATCAACTCCTAGCTAATTAAGCATGGCATGAGTAACTATAATCTCTAATTGTCATTGCAAACATGTTTCATTCATAATGGGCCGAATCAAGAATGATGAGCTAATCATATTTACAAAAACAAAATTGGTCGAGTTCATACTAGTTTTCTTCATTTCAATCATTTCGTCAAATTTTGTCATTAATTCCTTTCACTTGCATGACTGAATGATGTATATAATAATAAGAGTTCACGTGCTGTGGACTAAGCTGGAATCTGCAAACATTTATTCAAAGGAGAAGACAAGGTAATATGGGCTCTTTGTTAGATCAACAATAATGCATATGAGAGCCACTCAACATTTTCATCATGGTCTTCTCCTTATGACCCAAAGAAAAAGAAAAGAATTTTAAAGAAACACACTAAAATATTTTTGGAGTTTTTGTTTTTCTGAAGAAAGTAGAACAAAAACAAGAAAAACTATTTAGACGGGAAAGCTCCCAACAAGTAAAAGAAGAACGAGAAATCTTTTGGGTTTTATTTTAATACTACCAAATACTAAACAAAATAAACTAGAAAGAAAAACTAAAAAGAAGCGAGAAATATTTTTGGATTTTATCAAAGTTATTCAAAAACACAAGAAGAAAGCAAGAAGAATAACTAACATGGATTATACAATGAAAAAGTATGACCACTGACAACTGGAATGAATGTGTGAACATAAATGTAATGTGGGTGAGAGATACGTACTCCCCCAATCATAGGATTTTGGCCTAAGTTGGTATATGGCCACGACTCGAAATAACCCTCTCCTGGATACTGCGGAGGGTCATGAGGGTTCCACTGGTTGGCGAGCTCCAGTGGCTCCCACTGATAAACAGGCTCCTGATATTGCTCAGGTGCCAGTGCTGGCTCAGGTGCTGGGGGTTGTGGCAATTCCTAGTACGCATAGATGTCCTTGGGCATAATAATGTACCTACCTGAATGAATATCGAACAAAGAAGGTGCAGGAAAGGTAATAATCTCACAAGTGCCCTGAATGAATATTAAGTTATAGCACACTCGTTTGTGCCTATCATTATCAATAAAATGGTGTGCTACCAAACTGACATAGTCTAAATATTTGGTAGGTAGCCGCATCTCCTCCTTCTCCTCATGCCTAATAGGAATCTCGAAGTGTTTAGTGAGGCGGGAGGCATAAACACCACCGAAAATACTACCCTTTGAATGGTTTGTGTGTAACCGTTGAGCAACAGTGTCACCCAGACTAAAAGTTCTATCACAATATAAAGCATGGCGCAAAATAGCTAGGTCAGGGGCACTAGGGCCTCCACTCTCCCCATGACCAATCAAACATCTCCCAGCAAATAATGAGTAATAACATAAAACGGGAAAATGTAAACTAGCCACTCTTGCTTCCGACATTCCACTCTCTTCCCCATAGTAGTTTCAAAAATAAAGTCCTCCATATCCCTAGGACATGGCTCCCTAATATTGCCCTCATAAGGTATTTTGCAAACATTGTAAAAATCATATAATGTCATTTGCCTAGGCACATCATACAAGTGAAATTCTACCATGGGTGGTTCCTTCCTAGGATAGAAGTGAAAATTTTGCATGAAGGTATTAGTGAGTAGGAGGTATTGATCACACTTATCTTGGAGGAAAGGAATGAGGCCTGCATTGTCCACCAAATAATAGAAATCATCATAAATTCCCGCGTCCTTCAAGAATGCATCACTTGGCCATTCACACCGCCGAACCTCCGCCGCGCGTGGAAGGTTGTACTTGGGCTTCTCCACCGGAGTTTCCTCTAAGGTTTCCTCCGAGTTACGACTTGATGAGCCCCTTAACCACCTCCTCTTGGTTTTTATTTTCTTTGAAATTTTCTGAAATTTTTAGCGACTCAAAATAAAAGTAAACAAAACTCAACAAAATTGATAGCAACTACTTCCACACGTGCCTAGAACATGCTCACCACAGCAACACAAAATTTCCTACGCACACATAAGGTCTATCTAGGTGATTGATACGTCCATTTTGCATCATGCTTTTATATCGATATTTATTGCATTATGGGCTGTTATTACACATTATGTCACAGTGCTTATGCCTATTCTCTCTTATTTTACAAGGTTTACATGAAGAGGGGGAATGCCGGCAGCTGGAATTCTGGGCTGGAAAAGGAGCAAATATTAGAGACCTATTCTGCACATCTCCAAAAGTCCAGAAACTCCACAGGAATTATTTTCGGAATATATAAAAAATATTGGGTGAAATAAGTACCAGAGGGGACCACCCACCGTCCACGAGGGTGGGAGCGCGCCCCCTGCCTTGTGCCCCCCTGGTGGCCCTCTGATGCCCATCTTTGGCTATATGGAGTCTATCGTCTAGGAAAAAATCAGAAGCAACCTCATGGGAGGAAACTCCACTGCCACGAGGCGAAACCTTGGCGGAACCAATCTAGGGCTCCGACGGAGCTGTTCTGCCGAGGAAACTTCCCCCGGGAGGGGAAATCATCACCACCGTTATCACCAACGATCCTCTCATCGGGAGGGGTCAATCTCCATCAACATCTTCACTAGCACCATCTCATCTCAAACCCTAGTTCATCTCTTGTATCCAATCTTTGTATCCAAACCAATTATTAGCAATGCAACAATATAACCAACATGCCGTGATCACGCTCTTATGAGAGCAGTCCCTCAGACTAGCTTACCAACGGTGATCGCTTCTAGATCACAAATGTACCAACCACATGATCTTAGCTATGGATACCTCGTGATCATTCCGGCGACCACAACCACAACCAATATTTGGTCTCAAACAGTGATCCTTCCAGCGATCACAACCACGACCAACACTTGGTCTCAACCGACAGGATGACCTTCCCGCCATCCTCAACAGTGCAAAGTTCATGACTTAGTGTGCAAGATTAATTAAATGTTGACCCATGGTGTGACCTACTTTCGAGGTGTTCATAACCGTGGACTCGGCTATCGATAGATTAATACATTCTGCAGAGGTAGCGCACTCTACCCACACCACGGAACCCATGGCCTCGTACTCCCATTCGGGTGGACCAACGGCATTCCGACGAAACCCCTCCATTGCCATGACACTCTCTTGGCCACTCCGACCCATTCCCAACTGGGCTAGTCCTGGGTGGCCCCATGTCTACTAAAGATACAATGACCACCGTCGTCGCCAAACGTCCCTCATGGGGACCGGTACCAAAATCTCAACAACGAGCTCACAAGGTTATGTCTGCTTACCGGGCCAGGGTACCACACGCCCATAACCTTCCCTTGTTGGAGGCACCGACCAGAGGCATGACAACGGACCGAATAAAGGCCTTCCCATACAGGCAAATGTGGTTACACTAGGAAAAAGTCGATTTAGTGGCACCATGACCTGGTCAATGATATATTCAAGTTTTATTATTACCAGGTTCAACTTAAAAAGAATAACCGGTGTCATATTATGCCATGAAATGCAACACTAAGATAGGCACCACATATTAACGGAAATGACTGAGTCAACTAAATCCACACTAAGCATAACATCAACAACTCCTCATACTTCTCTGGTTAGGATTAACTTCACATTAAACATAATATTTTCTAACCAATTTTATCATTTTTCTCATGCAAGAAAATAATTCCAATTAATTACTTATATCCATAACCATATTATTTCTATCATAGCAAAGATTAATTCTAGTTTCTATATGAACTTAGTTAGCTACAAACTTTCTGATAATATAAGCATATAAACTTAAACAAACACTTAACAGAATATAATTAACATAATAATGATGATTTAAATGCATGGATTAATTCATTCATTCAAGTAGGAAAATCACAAATATTGAAGTGGCATCATGAAAATGTTGTTGTGGCTTGCTTTAGTGCAGATGAGGCTCACAAGCCCTCTGGTGTTCCTCAAGACAAGCTTCACTCTCTGAAAATAACTTTAAACACAAAAAGAAAACATCAAGAACCCTTCTGAAAATCACCAGAAAATCTAGACAGCAGGGAAAAATCCCATTTTTGGTGGGCTGCTAGATTTCTTTGCAAAGAACACAATGCAAAAGAATCAATTCATTTGGACTTATGGTTGAAAAGTTATAGCTGTTTGAATCTCTCTGGATATAAATGAAATTTGAATTGAAATAAAAACAGACTGGGGGGGGGGGCTCGGGGCGCCACCACTCGTACCACTTCACGCGCGTACTGAGTGGCTGACTAGCGGGCCCCGCTAGTCAGGTGAGGGGGGGAGGGAGAAGGAAACAGAGGAGGTCGCAGCTTCGCCGGAGCTCACACCGGTGATGAGGACTCCTTGGCCAAAACGAGAGGGAGGGGTCGAGAGAGGGGATGGAGGCGCACCTACCCATACCCGTAGCGTAGCTAGGGGTGGTGGGACGGTGTCGGAATCAACCTCTTAAGCGGAGGCAGAGAGCGGAGGTCCCCGGAGACGAAGACGACGGCGAACAACGGCGACTCCAGGGGCTCCAACCAGGCGGAACAGCACCATCGGAGAGTGGCGGAGGCCCTGGAAGGGTTGCCCAGGCCTGGGAGGGGCTGGAGCTACCGTGATGACCCGAGAGGATCGCCGGCGAGCTCGAGCTCAGGGGTGGCCGCCCGCGGCATGCCTGGCTGGGCTATAGTTCTCTACGATGTTGTGGGGTGTGTGGGTGTGGAGGATGGTGCTCGAGGAGGCTGGGGGTGCCTCCATTTATAGGTGAGCAGTGAGGGGGGGGGATCGGGCTCCGTCGTTGACACCTGGACACGGCGCTCGGCGACGAGCGGCGTCAGTGAGAGGGGGAGAAGGTGACGCATCTCCCGCGGGGACTGTGGGAGAATGGGGACGAGCACATGATCAAGGAGAAGGCGACGAGCAGAGTGCACACCACACTGTTATGTTGGCCGGACCGTGCCCGTGCTTGCCGTGGCAAGCTCCGGCGTTGGCGAGTGCCAGGGGGGAGTTAAGGGGGTTTGGACGAATATGATGGTGAGGTTTGGCACGCTTTGGCAGTCGGGGAAGCGAGCACGCGTGAAACAGAGTGCTCGGCGGCACTCAGAGCATGTCGACACGCAGGCTGGCATCGTGTACACGCGTGGTCACCATGTGAACTTTGCCCTCAGGCCGTCCTACATCCAAAGTTCATGTCTGGCTTGTTGTTTGTGGTAGTTTTGAAGATTACCACGATTTGGTTTGGACCCAGACGCAGTAGAAATGATTTTACAAGCCAAGTAAGTTTCTGATCAGTAACTTTGAGAGTTTACTGAGGTCAAATGGCCAGGAGTTTGGGGCTGGTTTTTGGAGGCTAGCAATCATCTACTAAGGTGATGATGCACAAGAAAAATCAGCCTCATTGGAGCAAGTAAAATGGTAGTTGCTGTAGAAACCACCATTTCTGTCCAGAACAGGAAATATTTTCTATAGCAAAAATATTCCAAAAAGTGGTGCAATATTTTTTCTCAGGAAGGTGCCCTAGGGTTCAAAGAATATTTGTGAATTTTCTCAGATTTTTGTGGGCAGGAAAAATTGGGGTTGCTTTGGAGCACATTGATCTAGCTAGGGTTTAAGAGAAGGAAATGGATATTTTTCATTAAAGAAAAATATTCCAAATATTATTATGAGGTGAAACAGAGAGGAAATGATGATTAGGGAGGGAGAGGAGGCACTTGGGTGAAAGCCAATGGTACCCAAGTGTTTAAGTCCACATGAAAAGATTCAAAAACTCCAAATTTCAGAACCAATTCAAATGAAAATTAGGCAAATAAAAGAGGGCAAAAACCAGGCTGTCACAAACCTCCCCCACTTAGAATGAATCTCGTCCTCGAGATTCAGTTGCTTGGGAAAACCATCCGGGATAATGTGCCCTTAGAAATTCTTCTCGTTCCCAGGTTAATTTTGACTCGCTGTGATGCTCCCACTGGACTTTGTAGAACTTCCTCACTTTACTGCGAGTGACCCTTTCCATCTGATCCAAGATTTTGACCGGCCTTTCTTCATATGTTAAATCCTTTGCCAACTCTATTTCGGCCATAGCAGTCCTTTTCTCAAGCGGCGATATGCATCGCCTCAACCGTGAGACATGAAACACGTTGTGCACGTCTGACAATTCTGGGGGTAGTTCCAACTGATAAGCAACAGTACCCACTCGGGACATGACTGGAAATGGACCAATAAATCTAGGTGCCAATTTTCCACGAGTCTGAAATCTCTTGACTCCTTTCATAGGAATGACTCGGAGGTATACATGTTCTGCGGGTTCAAAACTGATCTGTCGGTGCTTTGCATCATAATAACTCTTCTGTCGAGATTTGGCCAATTGCAATCTATCTCTGATTTCCCTAACTTGTTTCTCAGGTTCCATCATGAGATCTGTTCCAGAAATGCGGCTATCTCCAGTTTGAGACCAATTTAAAGGAGTGCGGCACTTACGGCCATACAAAGCCTCGTATGGTGACATCTTTAGACTGGTCTGGAAGCTGTTGTTATAAGAGAACTCGGCGTATGGCAGACAGTCTTCCCATTTAGACCCTTGGGCCAAAGCATAGGCTCGCAACATATCTTCAAGTATTGGGTTTACCCGCTCTGTCTGTCCATCAGTCTGAGGATGATAAGCGGTACTGTATTTCAGCGCTGTCCCCAAGGCTTGATGGAGACGTGACCAAAAAGCGGAGGTAAAAAGTGAACCTCAGTCAAAAGTGATGGTTCGAGGTACTCCATGCAGACTGACTATCCTGTATACATACAGCTGCGCGAGTTGGTCTGCTCGATATGTGGTTCTGATCGGGATAAAGTGAGCAACCTTAGTTAAGGTGTCCACTATGACCCAGATTGCATCATTGCCTCACTGAGTCTTGGGCAGTCCTGTTATGAAATCCATGCAGACATCATCCCATTTCCATTGTGAGACTGGCAGTGGTTGGAGAAGTCCGTCTGGCTTCCGATGCTCTGCCTTTACCTTGTTGCATATGTCGCAACATGCCACAAAATAGGCAATGTCTTTCTTCATTCCATCCCACCAAAATATTTATCGGAGATCTTCATACATTTTTATACCTCCTGGGTGAATGGAATACAAAGATTTGTGTGCTTTAGACAGGATTTTCTGCTTTAAGTCTGCTTGATTGGGTACACAAATCCTTCCCCGAAAACGGAGAGTACCCAATTGATCCTTCGAGAAGTCTGAAGTCTGTCCTGCTACCATACTCTTGGCACATTTTTGCAGAACGGTGTCAGTTGGCTGGGCCTTACGGATCTCTTCCTCAAGTGTGGGGGCAACTTCCAAAATATTGGCAAGGCCAACATCAACTATGACCAGATTGAGCTGAGCAATCTCCTCTTGAAGTTCAGGAGGCAAGGATTCCAATATGACATCCAGGCTGACAGGCTTTCGACTGAGCGCATCAGCGACCACGTTGGCCTTACCCGGGTGGTAATTTATTCCAAGATCATAATCCTTGACTAACTCAACCCACCTTCGCCGACGGAGATTTAAATCTGGCTGAGTAAATATATACTTGAGGCTTTTGTGATCGGTAAAAATTTGGCACCTCTTCCCGATGAGATAGTGCCTCCAAATTTTTAGAGCATGAACCACCGCGGCCAATTCCAGATCATGAGTGGGATAATTTCCCTCGTGGGGTCGTAACTCTTGTGATGCATAAGCTACTACCTTGCCGTCTTGCATAAGTACGCATCCAAGTCCTTGTCTGGAGGCGTCATAATACACCTCAAAACTGCGGTAGATGTCTGGAAGGGTTAACACAGGTGCGGTCGTCAGCCGTATCTTTAGCTCACTAAAAAATTTCTCATAGTCCTCGGTCCATTCAAACTTCTTATCCTTTTTGATCAGCTCTGTCATGGGCTTAGCAATCTTGGAAAACCCTTCAATGAAACGATGGTAATACCCGACTAATCCAAGAAAACTCCGGATATGTGATACGGTTGTGGGTGGCAACCAATCGAGCACATCCCTTACTTTGCTCGGATCCACGGCTATGCCTTCGGCAGATAGAACGTGGCCAAGAAATCCAACTTGCTTGAGCCAAAACTCACATTTACTGAATTTGGCGTATAGCTGATGGTCGTGGAGTCGTTGTAGTACTGCTCGGAGATGTTCTTTGTGATCTTCTTCACTGCTTGAGTAAATAAGTATGTCATCGATGAAGGCCACCATGAACTTATCGAGGAAGTACATGAATACTTTGTTCATCATATGCATGAAGAAAGCCGGGGCATTGGTGAGACCAAAGGACATAACTGTATATTCGTAAAGACCGTATCGAGTAGTGAATGCGGTCTTAGGAATATCTTCCTTTTTCATCTTGAGTTGATGATATCCCGTCCTTAGATCAATCTTGGAGAATACTTTGGCCCCACTGAGCTGATCAAACAGATCATCAATCCTTGGCAGTGGATATTTATTTTTGATGGTGACATCGTTCAGCTGACGGTAATCCACACACATGCAGAGGCTGCCATCCTTTTTGTCCACGAAGATAGCAGGTGATCCCCATGGTGACGAGCTGGGATGGATATATCCTTTCTGGAGCATTTCATCAAGCTGTTTCTTTAGCTCCACTAATTCTGATGAGGGCATCCGGTAATACTTCTTGTATAACTGGATGCGGTTCCGGGCACAAGATCTATTGCAAACTCAAGCTCGCGATCTGGTGGCATGGCTGGCAACTCTTTGGGAAATACATCTGGAAACTCACTGACCACAGGAATTAATTCCAATTCAGCCACAACGGTGAATGCCATTTCTTTCTTGGGTATGCTTCTGTGAGCATAGAATTTGGTAGTCTGCCCCTTCAGACTGGTCAAAGTAACTTCTCGAGTCACGCAATTTATGCATACTTGATATTAAGTTAGCCAATTCATAACCAAGATAACATCCAACTTATCAGACTCAATGATTATCAAAGAAGTTGGAAAACAGACTCCGTTGATATTGATTTCCAGAGTACGGCAGACCAGATTGCTCCTGATTAATGATCCTGGGTTTTGTACCAGCATATTCTTGCCCAAAAGCGATCAGGGAAATTTGTTTTGGGCAACAAAACTCCGAGAAATAAAAGAGTGGGAAGCCCCAGAGTCAAATAAAATTACCGTAGGTATGTTATTAACAGAGAACATACCAATGACGACTTCAGGGTTCTCTTGGGCTTCATCGGCAGAGAGGTGATGAACGTGCCCAATGATGTTTTGCTGGGTCGGGCATGACTCCATATAGTTGACTTGTGGCCTGAATAGAGCATTTGCCTTGCTGTTCTTGGGACACTGTCTGGCATAATGCACGGTTTTCCCACAACTGAAGCAAGCATTGATGCACTGGCGCTCCTCATGCACGGGGTTGGACACAAATTCTTGACTTGGGTGGTGGTCTTGTTAACATTCTGTTGCCAACTGGGCTTGTATTCCACCTGAGTCTGCTGCCAGGTACGGGCCTTTTGCACAGGTTGCCCATCCTTCTTTGACTCGAACTTGCGCTTGTGATCGTTATTGACAGGCCCGTTGTCTGATACGAGCTTGTGCTCCCTTTCAACAATGAAATCTTTGTTCACCAAAGTTTGGAAATCTGGGAAATCAAACATGTCGAGAGTATACCGGAGTTGTGGGTTTAATCCACCAAGAAATCTGTCAATCTTTCTCTCTTCGGTGGCCACGTCATGAAGGGAGTAACAGGCCAGGTGATTGAATTTTTGCAGATTTTCACCCACAGACTGATTTCCTTGGAGGAGCGAGAGAAATTCGCGTTGCTTAGTCTTCATAATTCCAGTAGGGATATGATATTTCCGGAACTGATCCTTGAATTTTGTCCAGGTAATTTCTTCATCAGCGGGCCACATGGCTTTTGCATTTTCCCACCATATGGCAGCAGCGCCTTCAAGATAATGAGTTGCGAATGGAACTTTATCATCTTATTCCTTACGAGCAATCTCAAGCTTTCTCTCAATGGTTCGTAACCAATCGTTAGCATCCAAGGGATCAAGGACCAGACTGAAACTGGGAGGCTTGGTCCTTTGAAAATCTGACAGCTTGGAGTGGTGACCATATTAATTTCCATTCTGACCAACCATAGCTTGCACACTTCTTAATATTTCAATCAGATCATTATTCCCTCTTTCCTCAAACATTCACAGAATTTTCTCGGTAGAGGGCGGATTTGGCGGTGGAGGCAGTGGTGGAACATACGACTCGGGGGAGTGTCCTGCCTGTCGTGCGAAACGATGAACAGGGGTGCCCTAGCGAACGTTGCTACTGCTGCCTCCCCGCAGCATCCTATTATGATTTTTCCCAAGGCAACGCAATTGAGATGAGAAACATTCAAAATAAATTGGGGAAAAGCCAGCAACAAAAGCCCGAGAAAAACCGAAATGACGAAGAAAACACGGCGAATAAAATAGAGTTCCAACATAATTATACATACACTCATACATGAAAGATAACCAACATGCCAGGTTCAACTACTCCCATACAGAAAATGAAACATCATGAGTCGCACTACTACATCCGGACATCATCCCGACGACTGCGGATACTCAGGGGCTCTACTGCTCTGCTGGTGCTGCGGGGTCCTCTCCTGAAGCGGACTCGGATCCGGAACTGACGAGGTTAACTGAGACCTCTGGGTTAAAGGTAACACGACGATGCTGCCTAGAGGGTTCTCCCTCAGGGACAGGTGAAGGATGAATCATCGGGGCTATAGGAGTAGTGAGGAGTGCACCCCACTCAGCAGGGGCACTAAGAGGGTTCACCCTCGAGGTGCCCGAGCTACTCGGGGGAGTAACCGGTGAAATAGGGGAACTAGAACTGGCTGGAATATAAGGAGTAAATCCGAGAGATGGTGGAGTAGTGGCAGATCTAGTAGGGACTAAAGCAGTGGCTAAAGCTGTACGAGCACGAGTCAGCTCTCGAGCCAGCTTGTGGATCATAAGATAGCAAGCAGTGATGTAATGAGCAAGATGACTAGCAACACTATGAGACTCCGGATCAATGGTAGGGAAACGGACACGACCATTGTCGTGCAGAGAAGTATAGTAGTAGAAACCTGGGTGATTCTGCATCCGGACCTTGTTGTAACGAAGCTCAACAAGGACCTCAAATGCAGCAAACTAGACAGCCTGAGAAGCGGTAGAAGCGTAACCGCTCCGAGAGGTACGAGTGTAAGTGCTGGAATCGGAACTGGTGCGCAGAGTAACCACTGCGTGATACTCATACACTGAGTCAACTAGATGCTCCCGGTACACGCGATAGACTGGATCGTCATTGAGGGGTACATCCGATGCCACACGCTACGAAGGAGATGCGGCTACGTGAACGACATCAGCTGCAACTGGCACGGATACGGCACCGGAGTCATCTACCCTCACAACCATTAGCAGGTTAGCAAAATAAAACCAGTGCATGCAATGCAACAACCAGCTAGAAATGCTACCGGCACTCAACTTAGACTCGTATCTAACGTCCAGTTAACACGTCGAAGTCTAGTGTGGCCTACGGTCAGCGCGGCTCTAATACCAAGCGTTGTGGCACCCCGGCTCAGAGCGACCGGTTTACCTTGCATTGCCAGCCTAGAGACCATGTCTTCTGGCAACACACGACATCTTGGTACAGAAAACAACCGCTTTATTGATGCTAGCGGATCAAAGTTTACATTACAATAGGTAACGATGCCGAGTGGCACACACGGTGCAGCTAGAAAATATGTACATTATTTAGTGAACATAAAGGCCTTGATCATAACAACTACGCGGCAGCGGAAGCTCCATAGCACAGGGGCACCGACGTGGACACGATCTAGACTCGAATGACACTCCTTTCCACGGGACTTTCCTGAAATCGGGACACGCTAGGTCAGTACATTGAATGTACTTTCAAACTCACAACAAGCATAAACATAATGACAAACAATATCATGATAATTAACCAATTATTAGTAATGCAACAATATAACCAACATGCTGTGATCACGCTCTTATGAGAGCACTCCCTCAGGCTAGCTTACCAATGGTGATCGCTTCTGGATCACAAATGTACCAACCACATGATCTTAGCTATGGACACCTTGTGATCATTCTGGCGACCATAGCCATGACCAATATTTGGTCTCAAATAGTGATCCTTCCGGCGATCACAACCACGACCAACACTTGGTCTCAACTGACAGGATGACCTTCCCGCCATCCTAAATAGTGCAAAGTTTATGACTTAGTGTGCAAGATTAATTAAATGTTGACCCATGGTGTGACCTACTTTCGAGGTGTCCGTAACCGTGGACTCGGCTATCAATAGATTAATACACTCTGCAGAGGTAGCGCACTCTACCCACACCACGAAACCCATGGCCGCGTACTCCCATTTGGGTGGACCAACGACATTCCGACGAAACCCCTCCATTGCCATGACACTCTCTCGGCCACTCCGACCCATTCCCAACTGGGCTAGTCCTGGGTGGCCCCATGTCTACCAAAGACACAACGACCACCGTCGTGGCCAAACGTCCCTCATGGGCTCCGTCCCTCACGGGGACCGGTACCAAAATCTCAACAACAGGCTCACAAGGTTATGTCTGCTTACCGGGCCAGGGTACCGCACACCCATAACCTTCTCTAGTTGGAGGCACCGACCAGAGGCATGACAACAGACCAAATAAAGGCCTTCCCATACAGGTAAATGTGGTTGCACTAGAAAAAACTCGATTCAGTGGCACCATGACCCGGTCAACAATATATTCAAGTTGTATTATTATCAGGTTCAACTTAAAAAGAATAACCGGTGTCATATTATGCCATGAAATGCAACACTAAGATAGGCACCACATATTAACGGAAATGACTAAGTCAACTAAATCCACACTAAGCATAACATCAAGAACTCCTCATACTTCTCTGGTTAGGATTAACTTCACATTAAACAGAATCTTTTCTAACCAATTTTATCATTTTTCTCATGCAAGAAAATAATTCCAATTAATTACTTCTTTTCCATAACCATATTATTTCTATCATAGCAAAGATTAATTATAGTTTCTATATCAACTTAGTTAGCTACAAACTTTCTGATAATATAAGCATATAAACTTAAACAAACACTTAACAAAATATAATTAACATAATAATGATGATTTAAGTGCATGGATTAATTCATTCATTCAAGTAGGAAAATCACAAATATTGAAGTGGCATCATGAAAATGTTCCTGTGGCTTGCCTTAGTGCAGATGAGGCTCACAAGCCCTCTGGTGTTCCTCAAGACAAGCTTCACTCTCTGAAAATAATTTTAAACACAAAAAGAAAACATCAAGAACCCTTCTGAAAATCACCAGAAAATCTAGACAGCGGCGAAAAATCCCATTTTTGGTGGGCTGCTAGATTTCTTTGCAAAGAACACAATGCGAAAAGAATCAATTCATTTGCACTTATGGTTGAAAAGTTGTAGCTATTTGAATCTCTCTGGATATAAATGAAATTTGAATTTAAATAAAAACAGACTAGGGGGGTGACGTCGAAGACGTAAAGCCTCGGGGCGCCACCACTTGTACCGCTTTGCGTGAGTACTGAGTGGCTGACTAGCGGGCCCCGCTAGTCAGGTGAGGGGGAGAGGGAGAAGGAAATAGAGGAGGTCGCGGCTTCACCGGAGCTCACGCCGGCGACGAGGGCTCCTTGGCCAAAATGAGAGGGAGGGATCGAGAGAGGGGATGGAGGCGCACCTGCCCGTACCCGTAGCGTATCTAGGGGTGGTCGGACGGCGTCGGAATCGACCTCGCAAGTGGAGGCAGAGAGCGGAGGTCGCTGGAGACGAAGACGATGGCGAACGGCGGTGACTCTAGGGTCTCCAACCAGGCAGAACAACACCACCGGAGAGTGGCGGAGGCCCTGGAAGGGTTGCCCAGGCCTGGGAGGGGCTGGAGCTTCCGTGACGACGTGAGAGGATCGCCGGCAAGCTCGAGCTCCGGGACGGCGGCCCGCGGCCTGCCTGGATGGGCTATGGTTCTCTACGATGTTGTGGGGTGTGTGGGAGTGGAGGATAGTGCTCGAGAAGGCTGGGGGTGGCTCCATTTATAGGCGAGCAGTGAGGGGGGACCGGGCTTCGCCGTTGACACCTGGACACGGCACCCGGCGATGAGCGGCGTCAGTGAGAGGGGGAGAAGGCAACATAGCTCACGTGGTGACTGTGGTCGAACAGGGACGAGCACAGAATCGAGGAGAAGGCGACGAGCACAGTGCACACCACACTGTTACGTTGGCCGGACCGTGCCCGTGCTCGTTGCGGCGAGCTCCGGCATTGGCAAGTTCCAGTGGGGAGTTAAGGGGGTATGGACGAAGATGGTGGCAAGGTTGGACACGCTTTGGCAGTTGGGGAAGCGAGCACGCGCGAAACAGAGCGCTTGGCGGCACTCAGAGCGCGTCGACACGCAGGCTGGCATCGTGTACACGCGTGGTCACCGCGTGAACTTTGCCCTCAGGCCGACCTACGTCCAAAGTTCATGTCTGGCTTGTTGTTCGTGGTAGTTTTGAAGATTACGACTATTTGGTTTGGATCCAGACGCAGTAGAAATGATTTTACAAGCCAAGTAAGTTTCTGATCAGTAAATTTGAGAGTTTACTGAGGTCAAACGGCCGAGAGTTTGGGGATGGTTTTTGGAGGCTAGCAATCATCTACTAAGGTGATGATGCACAAGAAAAATCATCCTCATTGGAGCAAGTAAAATGGTAGTTGCTGTAGAAACCACCATTTCTGTCCAGAACAGGAAATATCTTCTGTAGCAAAAATATTCCAAAAAGTGGTGCAATATTTTTTCTCAGGAAGGTGCCCTAGGGTTCAAAGTATATTTGTGAATTTTCTCAGATTTTTGTGGGCAAGAAAAATTGGGGTTGCTTTGGAGCACATTGATCTAGCTAGGGTTTAAGAGAAGGAAATGAATATTTTTCACTAAAAAAAATTATTCCAAATATTATTATGAGGTGAACCAGAGAGGAAATGATGATTAGGGAGAGAGATGAGGCACTTGGGTGAAAGCCAAGGGTACCGAAGTGTTTAAGTCCACATGAAAAGATTCAAAAACTCCAAATTTCAGAATCAATTCAAATGAAAATCAGGCAAATAAAAGAGGGCAAAAACCAGGCTGTCACATCATCCCTCTAGTGGTGTCATGTGAACGTCGACTACATGACACTTCACCATTGTTTGGGCCTAGAGGGAGGCATTGGGAAGTAATGCGTAGATGATGGGTTGCTAGAGTGACAGAAGCTTAAACCCTAGTTTATGCGTTGCTTCGTAAGGGGCTAATTTGGATCCATATGTTTCATGCTATGGTTAGGTTTACCTTAATACTTCTATTATAGTTGCGGATGCTTGCAATAGGGGTTAATCATAAGTGGGATGCTTGTCCAAGTAATGATAGTACCCAATCACCGGTCCACCCACATATCAAATTATCAAAGTACCGAACGCGAATCATATGAACGTGATGAAAACTAGCTTGACGATAATTCCCATGTGTCCCCGGGAGCTCTTTCCTTTATATAAGAATTTGTCCAGGCTTGTCCTTTGCTACAAAAAGGATTGGGCCATCTTGCTGCACCTTATTTACTTGCATTACTTGTTACCCGTTACAAATTACCTTATCACAAAACTATCTGTTACCGATAATTTCTGTGCTTGCAGAAAATACCTTGCCGAAAACCTCTTATCATTTCCTTCCGCTCCTTGTTGGGTTCGACACTCTTACTTATCGATAAGGCTACGATAGATCCCCTACACTTGTGGGTCATCAGTGATGCATAGCAACGAGAGGGGAGAGTGTTGTCCACATACCCTCATAGACCGTAAGCGGAAGCGTTATGACAAAACGGTTGATGTAGTCGTACGTCTTCACGATCCGACCGATCCTATGTAACACCCACAATGCGGCTATATATCTCCCACGTGTCGGGGCATGACTTAGAGGCATAGCTGCATGGTAGGTTTGTCGCAAGAGGGGTAATCTTCACACAATCCCATGTACTGAATAAGAAAGGGTTAAAGAGTTGGCTTACAATCGCCACTTCACACAAATACAAGTTAAACATACATCATCCAGAATACAATCAAGGTCCGACAATGGAACCAAAACAAAAGAAGACAACCCCAAATGCTAGATCCCCGATCGTCCCAACTGGGCTCCACTACTGATCAACAGGAAACGAAACAACACAATGAACACGACCTTCATCAAGCTCCCACTTGAGCTCAGTTGCGTCATCTGCACTGGTATCATCGGCACCTGCAACTGTTTGGAAGTATCTGTAAGCCACGAGGACTCAGCAATCTCACACCTGCGAGATCAAGACTATTTAAGCTTATGGGTAGGAAAGGGTAGTGAGGTGGATCTGCAGCAAGCACTAGCATATATGGTGGCTAACATACGCAAATAAGAGCGAGAAGAGAAGCAACACAACGGTCATGAACTAGAAGTGATAAAGAAGTGATCCTGAAACTACTTATGTTCAAGCATAACACAAGAACCGTGTTCACTTCCCGGACTCCACCGAAAAGAGACCATCACGGCTAGACACACGGTTGATGCATTTTAATTAAGTTAAGTGTCAAGTTCTCTACAACCGGACATTAACAAATTCCCATCTTCCCATAACCGTGGGCACGACTTTCGAAAGTTCAAACCCTGCAGGGGTGTCCCAACTTAGCCCATCACAAGCTCTCACGATCAACAAAGGATATTCCTTCTCCCAGGAAGACCCGATCAGACTCGGAATCCCGGTTACAAGACATTTCGACAATGGTAAAACAAGACCAGTAAGACCGCCCGATGCGCCGACATCCCGATAGGAGCTGCACATATCTCGTTCTCAGGGAAACACCGGATAAGCTAAGCGTACAGGTACCAACATAACCCAAGTTGCCAAGGGACAGTCCCGCACGGTGCTCTGGTTCGGACCAACACTGGCCCCGGGGGGTTAAAATAAGATGACCCTCGGGAGCACGAATCCCAAGGGAAAAGTAGGTGGTGGTGAGGCAAATAGTAAAACCAAGGTTGGGCCTTGCTGGAGGAGTTTTATTCAAAGTGAACTGTCAAGGGGTTCCCATAACACCCAACCGTGTAAGGAACGCAAAATCAAGGAACATAACACCGGTATGACGGAAACTAGGGCGGCAAGAGTGGAACAAAACACCAGGCATAAGGCCGAGCCTTCCACCCTTTACCAAGTATATAGATGCATTAATGTAAATAAGAGATAATAATGATATCCCAACAATATCCATGTTCCAACATGGAACAAACTTCAACTTCACCTGCAACTAGCAATGCTATAAGAGGGGCTGAGCAAAAGTGGTAACATAGCCAAACAACGGTTTGCTAGGAAATGAGGGTTAGAGGCTTGACATGACAATATAGGAGGCATGATATAGCAAGTGGTAGGTATCGTGGCATAGCAATAGAGCGAGCAACGAGCAAGCAAAGATAGAAGTGATTTCGAGGGTATGGTCATCTTGCCTGAGATCCCGCAAGGAAGAAGAACGAGTCCATGAAGAAGACAAACAGACGTAGTCGAACGAATCCTCACAAACACGACGTTATCAGAACTAACCCGAAGAAGAAACACCGGAAAGAAGCAAGCAACATAGTAAACAACCACCACATAAACATGGCATGATGCACAAGCAATTATGATGCATGTCCGGTTTAAAGAGGCATGGCATGGCAAAGTGCACAAGCAAAACTACAAGTTAAGTGGAGCTCAATATGCAACGAGTTGCATATTGACGAAACACTACATTCAAGTTATTTAGTTCTATCTCGTTTATGTACCCAATAATATTAAGTGTTGATTAACTTGGCAAGAGGTGAAGCACAAGAAAACTATCCACCTAGGCAAGTTTGAATGAGGCCAGAAACAATGAACAACAATTCCGGTAAATCCTCATGTGCATATTTTAGAGTTGGTACTGTTCTATCCTAAACCATATTTTAGAGTTGTTAAACATGCAAGATGAATGCACCATGTTAAACTAGGCATTTTTCTACCCCATTTACATATAAAGTTTATTAAATTTGGAGCTACGGTTATTTAGTTATGAAAATAAATCATTTTAGCATGGCAATATGGAAAATAAACACAAACAACATTTTAAACATTTCAAACATGCCTGAAAGTTGGATATTATGAATCTAGACACAATTCTAAGCATTTTTCATATATAAAGTTTTTACGTATGATGCACCGTTTGCGAGTTTTAATATGCATGGAGTTTAGGGACCTTTCTATAAACTGCAGCCTCTGGATAAAAAGGAAAATCACTGAAAGGAAAAAAACAGAAGCAGGCCAAATCTAACTGGCCCAACAGGAGGGAAAACAAAGGAGGGGTGCTGGGGCGCTCACCATGGGCCAAGGCCCATTCGGTGGTGAGGTGGACCGGTTGGGCTGCTAGGCGCGCAGCTGGCCTGCTAGCCCTGCGCTTGGTCAACATGCGAGTGAGACGAGCGGGCGAGCTGCTGCTATTCTCGTTCCTGAAGAAAACGGAAACAACAGCATAACTACGGCAATGGAGAAGACAACGACAAGGGTCCAGGCGACGGGGTCGACGGGAACCGGTCGGAACAGGCGGGTCGAGTCGTCCGGCGTCGGTTCCGGGCAACGATGGCGGACGGAGCTCGGGTGCGGGACTCCAAATCCATGGCGATGTCCAAGGTGCAGAGAGAGAGAGAGAGAGAGAGGTTAGAGACAGTGGAAGCTTCAGCTGAACAGAGACAGGGGAAGGGAGCAGGTGCAGCGAGGACGACCTGGCCGTGACCTTCATCGACGGCGGGCGTGGGTCCTCGAGGTGGTCGTGGGGTGGGGCGTTGGGGCCGAACCCTGTACAGAGGAGGCCACAGGCGAGGCGGAGGAAGGCGGGGCATGGAGCTCCTGCTGGTGGCGAGAGGGAGTTGATGGTGAGGAGTGAGGACGGGAGAGAAGAGAAAGGAGGGAGCACGGGGAGCAGGGAGAGGGCGACGGCCTGGCGGTGGTGCTTGTCTCCGGCGAGCTGGCGGTGATGCACGGGACGACGCCGGGGCCGAGCAGAGGAAGCGTACGGGAGGGGCTCCAGAAGAAACTCCTCTTCCCTGGATCAAGAGGAGACAGGGGCTTTGGGAGAGCGAGGAGGATCTCCTCTCCTTGGATCGTGCACGCGAGGCAGAGCGCTCCAGTGCGGCAGGGCGAAGGGATCGAGGAGGAACTAGTTGGTGGTAGGTGGGATGGATCGGGCAGGATCCCGATGAAGAAGGAGACCAGGAGGATGCGCTAGTTGGCTGGTTTTGGATCCCGATGGGGAGAGTGGCGGTGGCGTGGGGATGGACAGGACACCTCCTAAAAATTAGGGTTTGGTCTAGTTATATTAGCATGTAGGTAAAAGAAGGGGGATTTGGATCATCGGATTGGGATCGGATGGTCGAGAATAAAAGGTTAGGGAGACCAAAAAGAAAAACGGAGTTGTTTTATAGATGTTAGGGGATGATCCAGACCCAACGGCGATGACTGCCCGGGTCGGGTCCGGGACAGCTCTCGGACGCGCGCGCGAGGAGGGCTGCGGGCTAACGAGAGAGGTTAGATTGGGCCTAGGTGGACTGGTTGTGAGTGAGTAGAAGGCGGAGGTATGTGGGAGAGAAGATAGAGAGAGAGACCCGACAGCAGTTTCCGGAGATCGAAAACGTCCGACGATTTGACCGACCATATTGTCGCTATAGTTATCCGTTGGGGTGTCAAACGGACTCTGAATGCGATGAAACTTGGCAGGCGGCCTATCTACACTATAACAACACCGCATGCCAACTTTCATCCCATTCTGAGAACATTTTCCGACCACTTATAAAATACTATTTTGGACATGCCGCGGACGCGTGCAAGTGTGGTTGGGCTCAGAATGGACAACGGACGGAACTGGGGAAACCCGGACGGATGCAAGTTTGAAAACATGATGATGCAATGCACATGATGACATGCCAAGATGCAACACGCAAGCAAATGACATGGCGGCGACAGCGAATAACTGGAAGACACCTGGCGCATCGGCCTCGGGGCGTCACATCCTAGCATCGAAGGTATGACACCTCCACGATCTGTACACGTTCAGCTCGGTGACGTCCCACAAACTCTAGATCTAGCTGAGTGTCGAGGGAGAGCTTCGTTAGCACGACGGCGTGATGACGATGATGATGAAGTTACCGACGCAGGGCTTCACCTAAGCTCTACAACGGTATGACCAAGGTGGAAATCTATGGAGGGGGATACCGCACACATTTAAGAGATCAACTTGTGTGTCTATGGGGTGCCCCTCCCCCGTATATAAAGGAGTGGAGGAGGGGGATGGTCGGCCCCTCTGTGGCGCGCCCAAGGGGAGTCCTACTCCCATTGGGAGTAGGATTCCCCCCTTCCCTAGTTGGATTAGGAGAGGAAGGAAGGGGGAGAGAGGGGGAAGGAAAGGGGGGCACCCAATTCGGATTGGGCTTAGGGGGGCGCCCCCCTCCTAGGCTCCCTTCTCCTCTCTCTCCCACTATGGCCCAATAAGGCCCATATACTTCCCCGGGGGTTCCGGTAACCTCCCGGTACTCCGATATATTCCCGAACTCACCCAGAACCATTTCGATGTCCAAACATAGGCTTCCAATATATCGACCTTTATGTCTCAACCGTTTCGAGACTCCTCATCATGTCCTTTATCTCATCCGAGACTCCGAACAACCTTCGGTACATCATAACACATAAACTAATAATACTGATCGTCACCGAATGTTAAGCGTGCGGACCCTACGGGTTCGAGAACTATGTAGACATGACCGAGACTCATCTTTGGTCAATAACCAATAGCAGAGCCTGGATGCTCATATTGGTTCCTACATATTCTATGAAGATCTTTATCGGTCAAACCGCATAACAACATACGTTGTTCCCTTGTCATCGGTATGTTACTTGCCCGAGATTCGATCGTCGGTATCTTAATACCTAGTTCAATCTCGTTACCGGCAAGTCTCTTTACTCGTTCCGTAATGCAACATCCCGCAACTAACTCATTAGTCACATTGCTTGCAAGGCTTATAGTGATGTGCATTACCGAGAGGGCCTAGAGATACCTCTCCGATACACGGAGTGACAAATCCTAATCTCGATCTATGCCAACTCAACAAACACCATCGGAGACACCTATAGAGAATCTTTATGGTCACCCAGTTATGTCGTGATGTTTGATAGCACACTAAGTGTTCCTCCGATATTCGGGAGTTGCATAATCTCATAGTCATAGGAACATGTATAAGTTATGGAGAAAGCAATAGCAGTAAACTAAACAATCAAAGTGCTAAGCTAACGGATGGGTGAAGTCAATCACATCATTCTCTAATGATGTGATCCCTCTCATCAAATGACAACTCTTGTCCTTGGCTAGGAAACTTAACCATCTTTGATTAACGAGCTAGTCAAGTAGAGGCATACTAGTGACACTCTGTTTGTCTATGTATTCACACATGTACTAAGTTTCCGGTTAATACAATTCTAGCATGAATAATAAACATTTATCATGATATAAGGAAATATAAATAAAAACTTTATTATTGCCTCTAGGGCATATTTCCTTCAGTCTCCCACTTGCACTAGAGTCAATAATCTAGTTCACATTGTCATGTGATTTCACACCAATAGTTCACATCTTTATGTGATTAGTTCACATCTTCATGTGACTAATACCCAAAAGGTTTACTATAGTCAATAATATAGTTCACATCACTATGTGATTAACACCCAAAGAGTGATCATGTTTTGCTCGTGAAAGAAGTTTAGTCTACGGGTCTGCAACATTCAGATCCGTATGTATTTTGCAAATTTCTATGTATACAATACTCTGCATGGAGCTACTCTAGCTAATTGCTCCCACTTTCAATATGTATCTAGATCGAGATTTAGAGTCATCTAGATCGGTGTCAAAAGCTTGCATCAATGTAACTCTTTACAATGAACTCTTTTATCACCTCCATAACCGAGAAATATTTCCTTAGTCCTCTAAGGATAATGTTGATTGCTGTTCAGTGATCCACTCTTGGATCACTATTGTACCCTCTTGCCAAACTCATGGTGAGGTACACAATAGGTCTGGTACACAACATAGCATACTTTATTGAACCTATGGCTGAGGCATAGGGAATGACTTTTCATTCTCTTTCTATTTTCTGCCGTGGTCGAGTTTTGAGTCTTTACTCAACTTCACACCTTGCAACACAGGCAAGAACTCCTTCTTCGATTGTTCCATTTTGAACTACTTCAAAATCTTGTCAAGGTATGTACTCATTGAAAAATATATCAAGCGTCTTGATCTATCTCTATAAATCTTGATGCTCAATATGTAAGTAGCTTCACCAAGGTCTTTCTTTGAAAAACTCCTTTCAAACACTCCTTTATGCTTTCCAGTAAATTCTACATCATTTCTGATCAACAATATGTCATTCACATATACTTATCAGAAAGGCTGTAGTGCTCTCACTCACTTTCTTGTAAGCACAGGCTTCACCGCAAGTCTGTATAAAACCATATGCTTTGATCACTTTATCAAAGCATATATTCCAACTCCGAGATGCTTGCACCAGTCCATAGATGGATCGCTGGAGCTTGCACACTTTGTTAGCACCTTTATGATTGACAAAACCTTCTTGTTGCATCATATACAACTCTTCTTTAAGAAATCCATGAAGGAATGTAGTTTTGATATCCATTTGCCAGATTTCATAAAATGCGGCAACTGCTAACATGATTTAGACAGACTTTTAAGCATTGATACGAGTGGGAAAATCTCATCATAGTCAACACCTTGAACTTGGTCGAAAACCTTTTTGCGATAATTCGAGCTTTGTAGATAGTAACACTACTATTAGCGTCCGTCTTCCTCTTGAAGATCCATTTATTCTGAATGGCTCACCGATCATCGGGCAAGTCAATCAAAGTCCATAATTTGTTCTCATACATGGATCCCATCTTAGATTTCATGGCCTTAAGCCATTTCGCGGAATCTGGGCTCATCATTGCTTCCTCATAGTTCGTAGGTTCGTCATGGTCTAGTAACGTGACTTCCAGAACATGATTACCATACCACTCTGGTGCGGACCGTACTCTGGTTGACCTGTGAGGTTTGGTACTAACTTGATCTGAAGTTTCATGATCATCATCATTAGCTTCCTCACTAATTGGTGTAGGAATCACCGGAACTGATTTCTGTGATGAACTACTTTCCAATTCGGGAGAAGGTACAATTACCTCATCAAGTTCTACTTTCCTCCCACTCACTTATTTCGAGAGAAACTCCTTCTCTAGAAAGGATCCATTCTTAGCAACGAATATTTTGCCTTTGGATCTGTGATTGAAGGTGTACCCAACAGTTTCCTTTGGGTATCCTATGAAGACACATTTCTCCGATTTGGGTTCGAGCTTATCAGGTTGAAGCTTTTTCACATAAGCATCGCAACCCCAAACTTTAAAAAACGACAACTTAGGTTTCTTGCTAAACCACAGTTCACACGGTGTCATCTCAACGGATTTTTAGACGGTGCCCTATTTAACATGAATGCGGCTGTCTCTAATGCATAACCCCAAAACGATAATGGTAAATCGGTAAGAGACATCATAGATCACACCATATCTAATAAAGTACGGTTATGACGTTCGAACACACCATTACGCTATGGTGTTCCAGGTGGCATGAGTTGCGAAACTATTCGACATTGTTTCAACTGAAGGCCAAACTCGTAACTCAAATATTTCGTCTCCGCAATTAGATCGTAGAAAATTTATTTTCTTGTTACGATGATTCTCCACTTCACTCTGAAATTCTTTGAACTTTTTGAATGTTTCAAACTTGTGTTTCTTTAAGTAGATATACTCATATCTTCTCAAATCATCTATGAAGGTCAGAAAATAATGATACCTACCATGAGCCTCAACACTCATCGGACCGCATACATCAATATGTATTATTTACAATAAGTCAATTGCTCGCTCCATTGTTTCGGAGAACGCAGTCTGAGTCATGTTGCCCATGAGGCATGGTATGCAAGCATCAAGTGATTCCAAAAGCCCATCAGCATGGAGTTTCTTCATGCGCTTTAGACCAATATGACCTAAACGACAGTGCCACAGATATGTTGCATTATCATTATCAACTTTGCATCTTTTGGCATCAATATTATGAATATGTGTATCACTATGATCGAGATTCAGTAAACCATTCACCTTTGGGTGTATGACCTCAGAAGGTATTATTCATGTAAACAGAATAACAATTATTCTTCGACTTAAAATGAATAACTGTATTGCAACAAACATGATCCAATCATATTATGCTCAACGCAAACACCAAATGACATTTATTTTAGGTTCAACACTAATCCCGAAGGTAAAGGGAGTGTGCGATGGTGATCTTATCAATCTTGGAATCACTTCCGACACACATCGTCACCTTGCCCTCAACTAGTCTTTGTTCATTTTATAACTCCTTTTTCAAGTTACTAATCATAGCAATTGAACCAGTATCAAATACCCAGGGGCTACTATGAACACTACTAAAGTACACATCAATAACATGTATATCATGTATACTTTTGTTCACTTTGCCATCCTTCTTATCCGCCAAGTATCTAGGGTAGTTCCACTTCCAGTGACCATTTCCTTTGTAGTAGAAGCACTCAGTTTTAGGCTTGGGTCTATCTTTGGGCTTCTTCATGGGAGTGGCAACTTGCTTGCCATTCTTCTTGAAGTTCCCTTTCTTTTTCTTGCCCTTTTACTTGAAACTAGTGGTCTTGTCAACCATCAACACTTGATGCTTTTCTTGATTTCTACCTTCGCTGATTTCAGCATCGTGAAGAGCTCGGGAATAGTTTTCGTCATCCCTTACATATTATAGTTCATCAACTTGGTGATAGTGACTAGAGAACTCTGTCAATCGCTATCTTATCTGGAATATTAACTCCCACATGATTCAAGCGATTGTAGTACTCAGACAGTCTGAGCACATGCTCACTGGTTGAGCTATTCTCCTCCATCTTGTAGGCAAAGTACTGTCAGAGGTCTCATACCTCTCGACACGGGAATGAGTTTGAAATACTAATTTCAACTCTTGAAACATCTTATATTCTCCATAGCATTCAAAACGTTTTTGAAGTCCCGGTTCTAGGCCGTAAATCATGGCACACTAAACTATCAAGCAGTCATCATATCGAGCTTGCCAAACATTCATAACGTCTATCTCTCCTCCTGCAATAGGTCCGTCACCTAGCGGTGCATCAAGGACATAATTCCTCTGTGCAGCAATGAGGATAATCCTCATATCACGGAGCTAGTCCGCATCATTGCTACTATCATCTTTCAACTTATTTTTCTCTAGGAACATATCAGAAAATAAAATAGGGAGCTATACGCGAGCTATTGATCTACAACATACATATGCAAAATACTATCAGGTACTAAGTTCATGATAAATTAAAGTTCAATTAATCATATTACTTAAGAACTCCCACTTAGATAGACATCCCTCTAATCATCTAAGTGATCACGTCATCCACATCAACTAAACCATGTACGATCATCACGTGAGATGGAGTAGTTTTCAATGGTGAACATCACTATGTTGATCATATCTACTATATGATTCACGCTTGACCTTTCGGTCTCAGTGTTCCGAGGCCATATCTGCATATGCTAGGCTCGTCAAGTTTAGCCCGAGTATTCTGCATGTGCAAAATTGGCTTGCACCCGTTGTATGTGAACGTAGAGCTTATCACACCCGATCATCATGTGGTGTCTCAGCACGAAGAACTGTAGAAACGGTGCATACTCAGGGAGAACACTTATACCTTGAAATTTAGTGAGAGATCATATTATAATGCTACTGCCGTACTAAGAAAAATAAGATGCATAAAGGATAAACATCACATGTAATCAATATAAGTGATATGATATGGCCATCATCATCTTGTGCCTTTGATCTCCATCTCCAAAGCACCGTCATGATCACCATCGTCACCGGCTTGACACCTTGATCTCCATCGAAGCAACGTTGTCATCTCGCCAACTATTGCTACTACGACTATCGCTACCGCTTAGTGATAAAGTAAAGCAATTGCATGGCGATTGCATTTCATACAATAAAGTGACAACCATATGGCTCCTGCCAGTTGCCGATAACTCTGTTACAAAACATGATCATCTCATACAATAAAATTTAGCATCATGTCTTGACCATATCACATCACAACATGCCATGCAAAAACAAGTTAGTCTTCAGAAAGAACCCTGTTCATTGAATCCGATTCAACTAAAGTTGGAGAAACTGACACCCACTAGCCACCTGTGCGCAAAGCACATTGGTAGAACCAGTCTCACGTAAGCGTAAGCGTAATGTCGGTCTGAGCCGCTTCATCCAACAATGCCGCTAAATCAAGAATCAACTAGTGACGACAAGCAATATGTATATACCCACGCCCACAACTCCTTTGTGTTCTACTCGGCAAATAACATCTACACATAGACCTGGCTCGGATGCCACAGTTGGGGAACGTAGTAATTTCAAAAAAAAAATCCTACGCACACGCAAGATCTATCTAGGTGATGCATAGCAATGAGAGGTGAGAGTGTTGTCCACGTACCCTCGTAGACCGTAAGCGGAAGCGTTATGACAATGCGGTTGATGTAGTCGTACGTCTTCACGATCCGACCGATCCTAGCACCGAAGGTACAACACCTCCATGATCTGCACATGTTCAGCTCGGCGACGTCCCATGAACTCTAGATCTAGCTGAGTGTCAAGGGAGAGCTTCGTCAGCACGATGGCGTGATGACGGTGATGATGAAGTTACCGACGCAGGGCTTCGTCTAAGCTCTACAACGATATGACCGAGGTGGAAATCTGTGGAGGGGGGACCGCATATGGTCAAGAGATCAACTTGTGTGTCTATGGGGCGCCCCCTCCCCCGTATATAAAGGAGTGGAGGAGGGGGGGGGGGGCTCTATGGCGCGCCCATGGGGAGTCCTTCTCCCACCGGGAGTAGGATTCCCCCTTCCCTAGTTGGATTAGGAGAGGAAGGAAGGGGGAGAGAGGGAGAAGGAAAGGGGGGGCCCACCCAATTTGGATTGGGCTTGGGGGGGAGCCCCCTTCTAGGCTCCCTTCTCCTCTCTCCCACTATGGCCCAATAAGGCCCATATACTTCCCGGGGGTTCCGGTAACCTCTCGGTACTCCGCTATATTCCCGAACTCACCCGGAACCATTCCGATGTCCAAACATAGGCTTCCAATATATCGATCTTTATGTCTCGACCATTCCGAGACTCCTCGTCATGTCCGTGATCTCGTCCGAGACTCTGAACAACCTTCGGTACATCATAACACATAAACCCATAATACCGATCGTCACCGAACGTTAAGCGTGCGGACCCTACGGGTTCGAGAACTATGTAGACATGACCGAGACTCATCTCCGGTCAATAACCAATAGCGGAACCTGGATGCTCATATTGGATCCTACATATTCTACGAAGATCTTTGTCGGTCAAACCGCATAACAACATACGTTGTTCCCTTTGTCATCGGTATGTTACTTGCCCGAGATTCTATCGTGGTATCGTAATACCTAGTTCAATCTCGTTACCGGCAAGTCTCTTTACTCATTTAGTAATGCAACATCCCGCAACTAACTCATTAGTCACATTGCTTGCAAGGCTTATAGTGATGTGCATTACCGAGAGGGCCTAGAGATACCTCTCCGATACACGGAGTGACAAATCCTAATCTCGATCTATGCCAACTCAACAAACACCATCGGAGACACCTATAGAGCATCTTTATAGTCACCTAGTTACATTGTGACGTTTGATAGCACACTAAGTGTTCCTCCGGTATTCAGGAGTTGCATAATCTCATAGTCATAGGAACATGTATAAGTTATGGAGAGAGCAATAGCAGTAAACTAAACGATCAAAGTGCTAAGCTAACGGATGGGTCAAGTCAATCACATCATTCTCTAATGATGTGATCCCGATCATCAAATGAAAACTCTTGTCCATGGCTAGGAAACTTCACCATCTTTTTTTAACGAGCTAGTCAAGTAGAGGCATACTAGTGACACTCTGTTTGTCTATGTATTCACACATGTACTAAGTTTCCGGTTAATACAATTCTAGCATGAATAATAAACATTTATCATGATATAAGGAAATATAAATAACAACTTTATTATTGCCTCTAGGGCATATTTCCTTCACAAATATCGATTGGTATAGTAGTTGATTTATCGGCCATTTGCAGAGAGATTTCAGCTGGTCTCTGTAACATGCCAAAATTCTAAATTTTGGAATGTTATATTAAATAGATAGTTTTGATTGTTTGTTTGATTGTTGTGTGATTGATTGACTGAAAGTGAGTGAATTTGAAACTTTTGAAAGTTAAATTAGAGGGAATAAAAGGACTTTCCCAAACTTTCATTTTTCATTTGTGATCTCCATGAACGCAACTCCAGAAATATTAAAGGACGTCATGAGAAACTTCGCGTCAACAAAGTTGATCTAGCAAAACAACTTGAGAGGACAAGCACGATCGGAAGTAGCCATCGGAGACATGAACAAGACTTGAAGAGTTTGGTGACTTTGAAGATTTTTTTGACCTTTAGAAGACCAAACCCCTGTTATACACTTACGTTAGATGCGACGATTGTGAGTTGTCAATTGTTTGTTGTTTTTTTCTGACAACCACAAATAAAATCTGTCTTTTCAAAACTATTGTTTGTATTGTGTGTATCCCTCTCTTTCTCTCTCTCACCCCAAAACCCATGGACCTAATAGAGGATGAATGGAGATGAACTCACATTTCCGAGACCGATAAGTCAATTGGAGACGGACCGATGGATTTAGAACATGGAGGATCACATGAAGAATAACCCTATAGCCGGAAAGGATATGACCCAGCATGCTCTTTAGTGCTTTGAAAGAGGTGCTGCTACTTGGTGGAGGATGTACCAAACCATCAATGGATAGCAAGGAGTAATCACTTGGGAAGAATTTAATTTGACTCTGCTAAAGTCTCGGGTTGTGTCCCAGAAATTGAAGCCTTATGGAAGTAATATGAAGAAACCTTGTGCATGCAAGCTCTATGGAGAAATATGAAACACCCATAAAGAACACAAGGATGAATGCCCTAATTGTGAAGGAAGTCACCCAGCCGAAGAATGCCCAACTAGGCAGATTACTTGTTTCTTATGTGAAGGGACTACCCACTACCCTGCTCAGTGTCACATTTACCCCGTGGTTCAAAGAACCATCCAGCAGAAGAA
Source organism: Triticum aestivum (assembly GCF_018294505.1). Taxonomy (NCBI): domain Eukaryota; kingdom Viridiplantae; phylum Streptophyta; class Magnoliopsida; order Poales; family Poaceae; genus Triticum; species Triticum aestivum. The sequence continues at coordinate 219,749,187 of NC_057803.1, forward strand.
AGAAGCAATGAAAGGAGCCCTTATGGAAATTTTAGAAGAACATGTGATGAAGGAAGAGGTGGAGGACACACCCAAAGAAGAACCAATTAAACCTTGCACCAAGTCATGCTATTCATGTGGAGAAGAAGGACACATCTCCTATAATTATATGAATGGGGATCTAGTAGAATTCCCGACAGAGGAAGTAGAGTATGACCCATAGGAAATAGAAGCCCTCATTGGAACAGAAAAATCCAGGAAGAGAAATAGATTGGATACCTAGAAGGACCTGGGTCATATTACTTGTTTCAGGTGCAAGGAGTCAGGGCACTACTTCAGCAGTTGCCCAAAAAAGGAAACCTCGAGACTTTTCAGAAGTAATATGTTTTCGTTGTAATGAAGCAGGGCACTTTGCCAGGGATTGTCCCAAGGAGAAGGAGACTTGTGATAAGTAGTTGTGTCTGTAAGAAGTAATGTAGTAGTGCTAGAGGTAGTTGGAACAACTCTTTTGTTTTGAGGTGTTGAGTTGAGGCATGTAATGGAAATGAAGGAGATTGAAGTAATTCATGAAGCAATAAAGTTAGCACCATTGGTACTGATTTGGATTTTATGAGTTGTTACTCCATGAAGAAAGATCTTGAACATTTTTGAGGATATGAGAAATATGGTGTATGGATGAATTTGTGCATTTCAAGGGTAGTAGTACCCTGTGAGGACACTGGACCTCTGGAAAGGATTATGATATTCCATGAAGTGGGCTATGGATAAAATAAGTACGAGTTTTATCTCGATATGTGGGACACCCCAAGTATATGAAGGGATGAAGTACTATTGGATATAAAGGAGGTATAATGTTGGTAATATGGAGCAATTGTCACGCCGTGATGAGTCTGAGTAATCACGTCTTAGTTTGGTACCAATAGAAGGAAGGGAGACACTACAATTGGATGGATTTAAGAAATGCTAGGAAGCTGGATGTTGGAATAATGATCAGTTGCCCCGATGATGAGTTCAAGGTTTACAAGTGATGAGATGGGCCATAACCCACATGCCCCAGGACCTTCCAAGAAGCAAGCACACTCTTGCTGAAGGAAAAATCCTAGAAGAAGTTATCCTTTATCGACAGACGATCTTATAGGAGTTCACGCAAAACCTGAGAGTTGTGAAGAAACGATAGATGTTTGTTTGGCTTACAGAATCCATGGATTTATCCGAACCAAGTTCGTCGACAAGAGAAATTCTGCAATGCTTGTGAGGATGACCGAGTGTTAGAATGCGATATTCGCTAAACCGTATACAAGGTAATGATTTGGGTGCGGGATGGATTGATCACCATACTGACTTACTCTTTTTATTCGGCTTGCTGTATGGGATGGTAAATCTGAGTGACTTTCCCATAGTAGAGAGACAATGATCAAAACCTTGTTTGAACCTTAGAATGGTATGACAATTTCCCTAGTACAAGGCAGCTTTTGCCAACCGTAGGTCATATGGCGAGGTTCAACCCAGACCTATTTCCTGCAGGAGAAACCATAAATGGTTGACCACCATGAGATATTGATAGTTCATGAGAAATTAACACTACTAGGAAAAGGGCTATAGAAAATATGGACATTAATGGCGCACCACATATGTGGTGCGCCACTGCTATATAGCAGTGGTGCACCATGCGTGGGTGCGCCATTAGTGTCCATATCACTAATGGCGCACCACACCCACGGTGCGCCACTACAAATATTTTTTTCCAAAACTAGTAATGGCGCACCAGGGCATAGTGTGCCATTACTAGTTAAAACTAGTAATGGCGCACCAAACACTCTGTGCGCCACTACTAACAATTTTTTTACTTTTTTTTCAAAACTAGTAATGACGCACCAGGGTATAGTGCGCCATTACTAGTTCAAACTAGTAATGGCGCACCACAACCATGGTGTGCCACTACTAACATTTTTTTTGCAAAACTAGTAATGGTGCACCACGTAACAGGTGCGCCATGAGTAACCAGGGTTACTAATGGCGCATTGTTAGGTGGTGCGCCATTGGTAACCTGAGAGCAGCTAGATATTTTGGACAGCCACCTACCACACTCACTTTCCCCACTTCATTCTCTCCACCTCCTCCTCCAAGCTTGTCTCGGCTGCCTCCTCCTCCTCACCTCATATGCACCATAGATTCACCCAAATTAAGTGGTTAAATTACCTTTTTTTGATAGGTAAGTAAGGGGAAAGCTTTCTTTATGTTGTATATCTACTTTTTTCTCCCTCCAACAATGTGCACATGCACGTTTTATGGCCTAGATCTACATATGTTTGTGGTGTTGCATATGTTTGTGTTTGCAGGTACCGGTATTTGAAATGCGATAGTTGCCAATATTTTGCCAGAATGTTGATTCATTTCCATTTCGGCGAGAATTTGGCACTATGCATTCTTTTTGGTCCTATTTTTAGGCAAAGTCATGCCAAATTTTTTTGGTTCTAAAATATCGTTTTGCTCTACCCCGCAGGCGACCATGGTCCACACGATGACCGAAAGCATCGTGAATAGGTTTTTGAGCTCTGCGAAGGCCGAGATGCTACAAAAGAACGAGACGGAGATAAGATGTCCGTGTCGAAGATGCAAGCTAAAGAGCCTTATGGACCCAGATTCCGTACAGGTGCGGGACCACCTGCTCTTGCGTGGTTTCATGGATGGCTATCGGTGGCAAGGTGATGAAGATGACTATGAAGTCGTCCATGGGGGCCGGGCAAGAAATGAGGAAGGGCAGCAAGACAACCGCGGCGAGGGTGGGCAAGAAGACGAAGAATCTCTAGGACATGATCACGAAGTAGATGCGATACATAGTCATCATGTAGAAGATGCCGGACATGATGACGAGGAAGATGCTGGAGCAGACGAATGGCATGATCATGAAGATGAAGATGCTAGAGCAGACGACGATGGACCATCGATGGGCTGGGTGCATGACCCTCATATTCAAGAGCTGCTTCTCAAGTAGACGGATAACGCAAGAGCTGCCGCCCGAGAGAAAGCCAAGCTGGATCAACTGGAGATAGATGCGGTTACTCCATTGTATGAAGGATGCATGCCCAAGGATACCCGCTTGAAAGTAACACTCATGGCTCTGGAGATGAAGGTAAAACACAAAATGACCGACGCATGCTTCGATGAGAACATGTCATTCTGGCATGAACGTCTTCCCAAGGGGAACAAGTGCCCGACCAGTTTCAAGGAGGCGAAGAAAATCGTGTGTCCTCTGGATTTACCGCACACGAAATACCATGTGTGCATGAACAATTGCATCATTTATCAGGACGAGCACGCGGAGTCTACCATATGTCCGGTGTGCGGCGTCACTCGATACAAGAAGAGGAAGAAAGATCCTCGAAAAGTGGTGTGGTACTTTCCTATCACTCCTCGTCTGCAGCGGTATTTCGCGGACCCTAAGCTAGCAAAGCTTATGCATTGGCACGCGGATAGGGAGAAGAAGAAGCGAGAAGATGATGGAAATGATCCGGAGATAAATAAAAAAGACAAGATGCTGAGTCACCCTAAGTATGCGAGCCAGTGGCAAGTGTTGAACTTTAAACACCCATAATTTGGGGACGATCCAAGGAACATCGTGCTGGGCGCGAGCACCGATGGAGTCAATATGCTTGGCAGCCAAAGAAGCACACATAACACCTGACCTGTGTTTGTGTGGATGTACAACCTTCCCCCGTGGTTGTGCATGAAGAGGAAGTACATTCACATGAGTATGCTAATTGAAGGGCCGAAACAACCAGGGAACGACATCAATCTGTAGCTGGGGCTGCTGAAAGAGGAGCTAGACATGCTATGTAAAACGCCAGCCAATACGTGGGACGCCGCAGAGAAAGAATATTTCCCTATGAGAGCCGCACTGCTCACGACGGTGCACGACTATCTCGGTTATGGATATGTCACGGGGCAGGTGGTCCACGGATTTTCTGGATGCGTCAGGTGCATGGATGACACAACATATCGCCAGCTAGATAGAGATATCGGGTCTTCGAAAACCATGTTCATGGGATATCGAAGGTGGCTTCACGACGATGACTCATGGAGAAAACGCAAGGATCTGTTTGATGGTGAAACCGAACCCCGAAGATGCCCGCGTACGAGGAGCGGCGAGGAAATAGACGAGCTATTGAAAAATTGGAAAGATTGCCAACTGCCGAGAAAGAAGCAAAAGGCGCCAGAGCCGGGAAAGAAGCGAAAGGTGCCAGAGCCGCTGCTGAAGGTATGGAAAATGAGGTCTGTTTTTTGGGACTTGCCGTACTGGAAGATCCTCCGTGTGCCTCACAGCCTTGATGTCATTCATATCACGAAAAGCGTGTGCGAGAGTCTGCTTGGTACCCTGCTCAACATGCCAGAGAGGACCAAAGATGGGATGAAAGCAAGCGTTGACTTGAAATAAATGGGCATCAGGGAGGAGCTTCATGCTAATGATGATGAGGCGAAGAAGGACACGGAAAGTCATCACAAAGGCAAAAAGGCCAAGAAGACTGGAAATGACTACCCTCCCGCGTGCTTCACTCTAAGTCAGGAGGAGATCGAGCAGTTTTTCACCTGCCTCGTAGGAGTAAAACTTCCTTACAGTTACGCGGGGAAGATAAGCAGATACCTAGACTCAGCGAAGCAGAAGTTCAGCGGGATGAAGTCTCATGACTGTCACGTGCTGATGACGCAGATACTTCCAGTTGCAATCCATGGGATCATGGACGCGCACATCCGTGAAATGCTATTTGGCCTATGCAACTTTTTCGATGTCATCTCTCGGAAGTCGATTGGAGTGAGGCAACTCAGAAGGCTACAGGAAGAGATCGTGGTGATACTATGCGAACTTGAGATGTACTTCCCGCCCGCATTCTTCGATGTTATGGTGCATCTGCTGGTCCATATCGTGGAGGATATCATCCAACTCGGGCCGACGTTCCTGCACAGCATGATGCCGTTCGAAAGGATGAATGGTGTCATCAAAGGATACGTCCGCAACATGTCATGTCCAGAGGGAAGCATAACCAGGGGCTTTCTGACTGAAGAGTGCATCTCCTACTGCACGAATTATCTAGGCATCGAGAACCCCATTGGTCTGCCCGTCAACAAGCACCTCGGCAGGCTCGCTGGATGGGGTCACCATGATGGTCGCCGCAAAATGCATGTCGACTTCGAGGGTCGACTCGCCGACTTTGAAAGAGCAAACCTAGTCCCGCTACAACACATAGACGTGGTCGATCCTTGGGTGGTAGAGCACAAAACATTTATTGAGAAGACGTACAATGACTGAGGCCAATAGAGGACGGATGGAGATATAATCAAAGAGCACAACTCATGTTTCACGCGTTGGTTCAAGGAGAAGCTTCTGTCGTACCCTTTACATGAGGATTCTTCCGTGGAAGAAAAACTCATATTCACCTTGTCACAGGGCGCCGAGCACAACCTGATGACCTGTGAGGCGTACGATATCAACGCTACACATTCTACACCGAGGGAATGTACATGAAGAGCGATGGTTATCAAAACTTCGGGGTAACGATGGAATCCTACACCGGTAACGACAAGGACAGATACTATGGAAGGATCAAGGAGATCTGGGAGCTAAGCTATGCTGGAGAGAAGGTCCCGATGTTCCATGTCAGATGGGCCAAGAGCGTCCTAAAAGAAGACCGATATTTCACCACCATGGTTATACCCGAAGCCAAATCCAAGACCGCAGGCGCAAACGTCACCGCGAAAAATGAGCCATGGGTACTGGCTTCCCAAGTGGACCAATGCTTCTTCATTACCGACCCGTCAAAGCCCAGTCGTGTTGTCGTGAGGAGAGGCAAAAGGAAGATCATCGGAATGGATGGTGAGGGAGTCCTGGATTAGGGGGTCTCCGAACAGCCGGACTATATCCTTTGGCCGGATTGTTAGACTATGAAGATACAAGATTGAAGACTTCGTCTCATGTCCGGATGGGACTCTACTTGGCGTGGAAGGCAAGCTAGGAAATACGGATATGTATATCTCCTCCTTTGTAACCGACCTTGTGTAACCCTAGCCCCTCTGGTGTCTATATAAACCGGAGGGTTTTAGTCCGTAGGACAACATACAATCATACCATAGGCTAGCTTCTAGGGTTTAGCCTCTCCGATCTCGTGGTAGATCTACTCTTGTACTACCCATATCATCAATATTAATCAAGCAGGACGTAGGGTTTTACCTCCATCAAGAGGGCTCGAACCTGGGTAAAACATTGTGTCCCCTTCCTCCTGTTACCATCCGCCTTAGACGCACAGTTCGGGACCCCCTACCCGAGATCCGCCGGTTTTGACACCGACATTGGTGCTTTCATTGAGAGTTCCTCTGTGTCGTCGCCAGAAGGAAGGATGTCTCGTCTCGTCTTTAAATATGGTACTACTGTTGGGGGAGCTTTGGCTGTCGGCCAAACTCTCCGGCTAGGCGGGTTCATCATGACCGCCTGTTCGGCCGCCGCGCCGATGATGAATTCTCGGGTCATCGAAAACAACCTCCATGTCAAATCGGCACTCGCTGAACAGATGGATCCAATGTAGCTCTCCTCCTTAAACGAGCTCTTGGATCGCATCGCCGCCTTGGGAGTCGCTACGGACTATGATCGGATTGGGCTTAAACCCGATCAAAGGGAGATTAACTCTCCACCAGTCACTCATCATATTGCAGTGGTGGAGGAACAATGCGGCGACCTTTCCTCTATCCTGAGGACCAACTATGTTCGGATTTCCGAGCTCTCGGAGCCAGACGCCCGTTCGCGGGAGGACAACATCCAATCCCTGAACTTAGAGTCAGTCAATGGACCAGGATTAGCGGGTAACATCCCGGAACCGGAACTTCCAAAATTGGAAACTCCTCGGCCCCTAGATCCCAGATCGGGTAGGGGTTTGGATTCAATTCCACCCACCCACCCAAACACAAGCGACCTTTCCCATATCAGGCAAGAGCCCCAGGAAACAGTACATCATTACTGGGCCAGATTCCTCCTTGCGATGAACAAGGTTAAGGACTATCGCGAGGAAGACGCAATCTTATTTTTCTGCCATAATTGCACGGACAAGGGAATCCTTAACGCCATAAATCGCCGTGAGATAACATGCTTCGCTGACTTGGCGTCCATAGTATGAAAGTACTGTGTGATGGGAAGTGCCTAGAAAACTGAAAGAAACTTTTGGGATAATCCGGCCCTGAACACAAACCCAGTCCGAAATAAAATGGTGCATTATCACAATACACCCGGGTTAACTACCAAAAAGCAAAAACCCTCTACAGGGCAAGGAACCATACTGGAGGGATGGCTCAATGGACCCTGCAAAATTCATAGCACGGCGGATATAATACCAACGCACAGCCTTAGAGCATGTTGGATACTCCGGCAGGTGGCCAAAAGTGGTGAGGATCTTCTTATCCCACATACCACAGAGCAGCATCTAGTGGATATCAATACGGTGTTAATAGTGTTCGAGACCTTTTGTCAAATAATAGGCGCAAGCGAACACTCCGCAGCATGGCCGAAATCTGCCATGTAGCAGCAACAAATCCATGGAGTGACACGGCTATTACCTTCAATGCCAGTGATGAACCCAAATTCTGAACAGCCCGAGCACCATCCGCACTGGTCCTCAGTCCAATCGTGGACGGCTTTCGACTCACCAAAGTACTCATGGATGGCGGTAGCGGACTAAACGTCATCTATGAGGAAACCCTTCAAAAGATGGAAATAGACTGGAACCGCATCGAGAAAAGTAGCACAACCTTTAGAGGAATTATCCCCAGTCGGGAAGCACGCTGTGCTGGGAAAATCACACTAGATGTGGTATTCGACAAGCCGGACAATTACAGGTCCGAAGAAATTACATTCCAAGTGGCCCCGTTCAGTAGTGGCTATCACGCTCTTTTAGGATGGGAGGCATTCACAATCTTCCAAGACGTACCCCATTATGGCTACATGAAGCTTAAAATGCCCGGGCCCAACGGAATCATCACTCTCGCCAGTGATCCGGACACAGCACTCCGCGCCAAAAACAAAACAGCGGCATTGGCCCTCGAGGCATTATCCGAAGCCCTCTCGGCCGAGGAGTTAACCACGCTACGCTCCATAGTGGACAGGGACGATGTGATACTCGACCAAAGATCCAAGTCCACGTCTTTTAAACCAACAGATGAAATAGTCAAATTCCAACTCCACCCAACGGACCCTACCAAAACAGCCTCCATCGAGGCACAGTTAAACCCCGCTGTGGACGCCGCACTACGAGAGTTCCTACGCGAGAATTGGGACATATTCGCCTGGCATCCTTCAGACATGCCAGGAATCCCACAAAGGCTGGCCGAGCATAGCCTCAATATCCTAAAGGGATAAAAGCCGGTCAAGCAAGCTCTTTAGCGTTTCTCTGAACCTAAGAGACATGCCATGGGAGAAGAACTAGCCAAGTTATTGGAGGCCGGATTCATCAGAGAAATAAAACATCCGGACTGGCTAGCAAACCTGGTGATGGTACCAAAGAAGGACAAATCCTGGCGCCTTTGCGTCGATTTCAAAGACCTCAATAAAGCTTGCCCAAAGGGCCCTTTCCCCCTCCAACGCATTGATCAAATCATTGACGCTACCGCAGGACACGAGTCATTGTGTTTCCTCGACGCATACTCTGGTTACCACCAAATCAAGATGGCGGAGTCCGACCAAGCTGCAACGGCATTCATCACACCATACAGTCCCTTCTGTTTCAACACAATGCCTTTTGGGCTCAAAAACACCGGCGCAACATATCAGCGCATGATTCAGACATGCCTGGAGAAACAAATTGGCAAAACAGTAGAGGCATACGTAGACGATGTGGTCGTCAAAACCAAACACGTCGACTCTTTGATAGATGACTTGAAGCTCACATTCGACAACCTCCGAACATATGACATCAAGCTCAATCTAGAAAAATGCATTTTCGGCGTACCAGCCGGAAAGCTCCTGGGATTCATTGTGTCCAGTAGAGGTATTGAAGCTAATCTGGCCAAAATCCGAGTGTTGTCACAGTTGGCTACCCCAATAGACCTCAAACAAATCCAGAAGCTAACTGGATGCATGGCGCCTCTAAGCCGCTTTATCTCCCGCTTGGGAGAAAAGGCTTTACCCCTTTATCGCCTCCTTCGGCGCACCGAACACTTCAAGTGGACGGACGCGGCCACAGTCGGATTGGAAGAAATAAAGGCCATTCTGGCAACCAACCTAATCCTGGCCGCGCCAAACATCGGCGAACCAATGTTGTTGTACATTGCGGCAACTCATCAAGTTGTAAGCGCGGTGCTCGTTGTCGAACGGGAAGCGAACGGACACAAATTCCCTCTTCAAAAGCCGGTATACTATGTATCCACTGTCCTCACTCCATGCAAATCATGGTACCCGCATTACCAAAAAAATAGCATATGCGGTATTCATGGCATCGCAGAAACTACAACTCTACTTTCAAGAGTGTTCGATTACAGTAGCCTCGGAAGTGCCGCTTAATGATATTATCAACAACCGCGACGCTACGGGCCGGATTGCCAAATGGTCCATTGAGCTCCTCCCATTCGACATAACATACAAACCTCACTGAGCCATTAAATCGCAAGTACTGGCCGACTTCGTCACCGAATGGACGGAGGCCGAACTCCCTAAAGAGTATGGCGCATACTCCAATTGGATCATGCACTTCGACGGTTCTAAAATGCTGGCCAGTCTAGGGGCTGGCGTCGTCCTGACGTCCCCAACCGGAGATACCGCTCGGTACATACTACAAATATTGTATACAGATTCCAACAATGCAGCCGAATACGAAGCTCTGTTGCATGGTCTTCGGATGGCAGTCTCCATGGGCATTCAACGCCTGGAGGTGCGTGGGGATTCAAACCTCGCAATATCCCAAATAAACGGAGATTTTGACGCCAAGGATCCGAAAATGGCGGCCTATCGAAACGCCGTCCTAAAAATGTCAGCTCGGTTCGAGGGACTCGAATTTCACCATGTGGCTTGGGAAAACAATCAGGCGGCGGATATCCTCGCCCGCATCGGTGCAAAATGCGAAGCGGTCCCCCCAAACATATTTTTGGAAAGGCTTTTCAAGCCATCCATAGTATGGGAAGGGGACACCGGTAACAGTAGTACGGACCCAGCCAAAATACCCGATACCGAACTCTCTGACACAATCGGAGGCTCCGCCACCGAAATAACACCTTCAGCCCACGAAATAATGGCCATTATTACCCCGTGGACAGAACCATTCTTGGCCTACCTAACTAGACATGAACTTCCGGAGGACCAAAATGAGGCACGCTGCATAGTGCGGCGATCGAAGGCCTACAGGGTCCATGAGGGAGAATTGTACAAGAAAAGCACTACCGAAGTCCTTCAAAGGTGCATCTCCGAAGAGGACGGGCGGAATCTTTTGGCAGAAATTCACGCCGGACTCGATGGTCATCATGCCGCAGCCCGGGCTCTTGTAAGCAAGGCCTTCCATACAGGATTCTATTGGGCAACGGCCCGGTTAGACGCATAGGACTTGGTCCAACGTTGCGCCGGTTGCCAGCTCTTTGCAAATCAAAGCCAGACGCCACCCACCGCCCTCCAAACAATCCCCATTACATGGCCCTTTGCAGTCTGGGGGCTTGACATGGTTGGTCCCCTTAAAGGGTGAACCCACAAGAAAAATACTTATTGGTCATGGTGGATAAATTCACCAAATGGATAGAGGCCAAACCAGTTAAAACAGCTGAATCCGGACCGGTGATAGATTTCATATCCGGGGTTGTACACCATTATGGCGTCCCCCACAACATCATCACTGATAATGGAACGGACTTCACGGCCGACGAGGTAAAACTCTGGTGCAGCAAAATGGGCATCAAGCTCGATTATGCCTCAGTCTATCACCCACAAACCAACGGTCAAGTCAAGCGAGCAAACGGTCTTATAATGAGCGGCATGAAACCTAGATTAGTGCGTTCCTTAACGGAGTCTAACACGCACTGGGTAGAGGATCTCGACTCCTTACTCTGGGGGTTGCGGACCACGCCGAATCGTAGTACCGGATATACACCCTTCTTTATGGTGTACGGCGCAGAGGCAGTCTTGCCCTGTGACATAATTCATGACTCACCTAGAGTGTGCATGTACGAAGAAAGAGAAGCCGAGCTCGATCGGCATGACAGTCTGGACACCTTGGAGGAGGAGCGCGATGTAGCCAAAGCCCGTTCCGCATTTTATCAGCAACAGGCTCGTAGATACCAAAGCAGAGAAGTACGGGCCAAAACTTATAACATTGGCGAACTAGTTCTACGGCTGCCGGATAAGAAAAAGAACAAGCTCGAGCCCAAATGGGAAGGTCCCTTCATTATCGACCAAGTTCTGACTGGTGGAGCGTACCGACTGCGGGATGCATCGACTAGTCGACTCGAGCCGAACCCATGGAACGTGTCTAGGCTCCGAAGATTCTATGCCTAGCACCGGACTCTATGTTAGTCCCCTCCCTTTGTTCATTTCTCACAAATACATTATCTATCTTGTTTTCATTTCTTTCTTTCTTTTCTTATTTCTCTAGGCCTTCAAGGGTCACCTTGTGCCTTGTTTGCACATTACAGATGCGCTAGCCCCACTCTTCATACCTGGGGGCTTCTTTCACAGAAGCTTAAATTATTTATCCGGGCTTCACGCCCAACACATGTGTTATACTTCCGCATGTACCTTTTTTTCACCATTATATGCATCGATATGACTTAATTTTTGGCCAAGCTGGGTTGCCTGGCTCTTGTATTTATGCCCTATTTTCCCGTTAATTCGGCTAGGGCATAAGGGGAGCACCTCTGCGATTATTACCGCCGGGTTAGCCGGATGTGTACCTTAGACTGGGTGAAGCCGAAAGCTAGCGTTCTTAAGGGAATATTCGGTCGGTGAACAAAAGATGACTTTTATTTTTCATATCTGCCCCCAGATGTTTTTCCTGCATTTCCTATCACAGTCCGGACATGCACTTTAGGGCATGCTTGCCCAGGGAAAGGAACCCTTAACGGAACTATTCTCCCTGGAAGATGTTTCTTACTACCCATGTAATATACCATAACTAGTTGGGCACTTGTCTGATAAAGCACTAATGACCCCTACGCCTAGTCTCCACGCATACCCCGGTTCTTATATAACTGAGCGGGTATTCGGATACACTCCGGACTATTGGGCCCGGAGGCTGAAGCGAAAAGGTCCGCAACGACAAACGATCTACAATCCGGCTAGGAGGCATTATACATGTCACTTCAATTACATAGTCATGTAGACTGACTAAATTCTTCTTCTATACCATCCAACAGGCGGTCTAGCTTACAATCCTGTTGGGAATACTTTGCGGCTAATTCTACTTGCCCATAAACTAAGCTAACGGGAATCTCTTTTCCGCCGGGCCCCACAGGTCCGACCTCGGCCATGTGATTTGGGTCTGCTTTGGTATACCGCGTCTTCACCATGGCCCAGGCTTCTCTGGCACCCTATCGGCAGGCTGATATCTTCCATAATCGGAAGCACCGCCGTGCTGCTTTGAGCATCTCCGCGAGCTCCGCAACACCCTCTGCCAGGGAGACGGACGGCCACAAGGCCTGGGCAACACCCTGCATCACCTACCGAACTTGTTCGTGCAGATGTGACAGCTCAGACAGAAGATCACCCGCAGACCCGATCATTTCCTCCGCGGGATGACCCGTCAGCATACCTATAGACATAACACTGTTAGTCGGCTTCTTCGCCGAATACCTTTAAAGGATTCGTTCAAGCACTTACTAAAAATGCCGCGTCGAAGCCTCTTATTCTCCTTCTCGGAGTCTGCAAGCTGGCCCCGAACGTCTTTTAGTTCCACGTTTAGCCTTATATTGGCGTCTTGGAGATTGTTTTTCTCCCGCCTAACCTCAGTCAGCACGCGTTTGCCAGCTTCTAGCTGCCGCATAACATGCTGGTCCCCCGGATTTTCTCCGGATTCATATGCAAAATCTATTATTAGATCTGCAGCCACGCCGCGCACTATATGGTAACCATCATTCTTTAAAATGTTACCAGCGGGAGGCTTTTTCTATTCCTGCAATGCGGCAATGGCGGCCCGCAGTTGGGTCTTGCATTCCTCTAGCTCCTGGGACAGCCTAGTATTCTTCTCTATAAGAACCTGCACAATAAAGATGATCCTTAAATCAGTTCTGCTAACTGTTTCAAGTCTCAGGGGCTACTGATACATACAAATCGTCAGATTCACTCACCCGTACATCCTTTACATACTGATCCGTGGCTCTGGCTAGACCATCTTAAGCGGCACAGAGGTACGCCTCTCCAAAATTAAAGGCATCAAATGCCTCTGGTGAGAAACAAGCGTCACAGAGTACGGCCCGGCGGCGCCTATGATTCATGGCGTTTTCCACTTCTGAGTTTGTAGCAGATAACCTATCCGCATCCTATGTAGGGGGATTATCCGGTGCCTGCCCCATATCGACTTCTGCCTCCGTGCCCGGTCCTGGTGCCCGACTGGTGGAAGTGTGATCGGCAACATCGCCGAACACATTCCGGTGAGCGTTTTTTCTGTTAAAGAAACACGGGCGTCATTATATTTTGAGAAAGATGACAACCATGGAGCGGGGTTTGTTGTACCTTTGCTCCGGCGTCTCCGTCCTAACCGCCTTCCTTTTTGGCCTACCTGGCCTCGGCGCCTCCTGTTTGCGCGTTGCTGTAGGGCATCCCGAATGCCTTCCCTATAAAAAGGCCATGTGAATATGGTGGGTGAAGTGTCTAAAAGGGGATCCTACTTTCTTGTGTTGGGACTTTTCGGTTTTTCTTACGTGCGATGCAGGGAGCAGTCCGGGATAGTCGGACGTAATGGCCACCATGGCATCGTCGCAGCTTAACTGATAGAATTGCCGGTTTATCAGCTCCATGGAGATAACCGGATCTTCTTCGAGTTCGGAGTCGAGGGCCCGGTCAGGGTCCTCCGTTTGTGGAGAAGGGCTGCATACCTCCTTTATGGCCTTTCGCAGTTCCTGCCGTAAATTGGCAAGGTGAATACTTACAACGAAAAACGCGGGAAGATGGAAGTAAGAGGATATAGCTTACCCAGCTTGGAGGATTGTACATGGAGAATCCGTCCCGTAGCTTGATGCGGGTGAACTCCTCGTCCTCTCCCTTGAACAGTTCAGACAACATTTTGGCTAATGCGGCAGCATCACCCGGACCCTTACGCCCGTAGCGGGTGGCGTCATCCTCCCTGTTGAAACACCATAAGGGATGCCCACGATATTGAAGTGGTTGCACTCCCCGCATTATGCAAGTCGACATAACTTCGGTTATTGTCAAACCTGACTGAGCCAGTGCCTTAATCCGGTTCATCAGATAGAGGACTTCTCTTTCGTCTTCCACCTGGGGGCTCCGCGGGCGCCAACTTCGGCGCTTCTTCAGAGGAGCATTGTTGAACTTAGGAAGACCCCGCCGAACAGGGTCCGGAAGGGGAACGTCCTCCATATAAAACCATTCTGAAGGCCAGTCTTCGGACGGCTTCTTCGGGGTATCGGACAAATATCCGGTATCGGCGATGTGCCATACTTCGGCTCCGCCCATTTGATAAAGTGATTCCCTCTGTGTGTGAGGGACAAGGCAAAATAGCCTTTTCCACAGCTCGAAGTGAGCCTCGCTGCCCAGGAACAACTCGCAGAGAGCAACATAGCCGGCGATGTGTAGGATGGAGGCAGGGGTGAGATTGTGTAGTTGGAGGCTGTAGAACTCCAGGCGGCCGTGGAGGAACGGATGAATTGGAAATCCGAGTCCCCTTAGTAAGTAAGGAACAAGGCAAACCCGTTCCCCCATGGAGGGACAGGGAAAGTTCTCCGCTTGCTCCCCTCCATTGTAGGTGGCAAGCCCGGCTCGAACGGGCACCATGTATGCTGGAGGAAGAAGTCCTTTGGTCTGCAGTTCGACCAATCAACTATGTGGAACTGAACACCTCCCCCAATCACCAAGCTTAGGGCTACGGGGCGGGAGGAGGAGCTGCAGACGTTGGCCATGCTGGAATGGATCTTTCTGAAACGCGCTCTGATGGATTCTCGCTGAGGGGAGGATGGTGTGGATCGGATCTAAGAATCCCAATCCCTTTAATAGACAATTTATTTATCTGGCTAGGGGTGAATGTAAAAATGCCCTGGCGCCTCGTATTCGTTCGAGAAATTGCCCTTATTAGGGCGCAGAAGCCAAGAGGATCAACATTTATGGGGCCGGATACTATTTACAAACACTTGGAAATTGGAGAAGAACCCGCCTTGCAATGCCGAAGACGATACTGCGCGCCGGACTCGTCGTCATTGAAGCCTGGTTCGGGGGCTACTGAGGGAGTCCTGGATTAGGGGGTCTCCGGATAGCCGGACTATATCCTTTGGCCGGATTGTTAGACTATGAAGATACAAGATTGAAGACTTCGTCTCGTGTCCGGATGGGACTCTACTTGGCGTGGAAGGCAAGCTAGGCAATACGGATATGTATATCTCCTCCTTTGTAACCGACCTTGTGTAACCCTAGCCCCTCCGGTGTCTATATAAACCGGAGGGTTTTAGTCCGTAGGACAACATACAATCATACCATAGGCTAGCTTCTAGGGTTTAGCCTCTCCGATCTCGTGGTAGATCTACTCTTGTACTACCCATATCATCAATATTAATCAAGCAGGACATAGGGTTTTACCTTCATCAAGAGGGCTCGAACCTGGGTAAAACATTGTGTCCCCTGCCTCCTGTTACCATCCGCCTTAGACGCACAGCTCGGGACCCCCTACCCGAGATCCGCCGGTTTTGACACCGACAGATGGAGTCGCCAATGAGCAAGACTTCGACAAGTACGGCGACCCGAAGATGGAACATGACAACAACGATGAAGTGCCATACACCACAAGAAGAAGCAGGACCACCCTACCTAAAGGACTTCCGTTCAACAGAAGAACTCCATTTGCGAAAAAGAAGGGCAAGAAGATTGTGAAAAGATAGCTAGCTAAGATCGATTGTATTTAAATCGTAGTCTTCATTTCTCGATTGTATTTAAACATATTGAAATGATATTTCTTCTGTTCTAGTCATGAATATTTATTTATGTTTATTATGGTATTGAATTTATAACTCACAAAATGTATTGAATTTGTTAATATTTTTTGAACTCATGAATATTTTTAAATTTCATGGGCACTTTTTGAATTCATGAATATTTGTAACGCCCATGATGCGGCTATATCTCCCACGTGTCGAAGCACGACTTAGAGGCATAACCGCATTGAAAGCAATGTCGCAAGTGAGGTAATCTTCACACAACCCATGTAATACATAAGGGAAAAAGATACGTAGTTGGATTACAATCGCCACTTCACACAATACATGAATAAAGCATTACATCATCCAGATACAATCAAGGTCTGACTACGGAACCAAAATAAAAGAAGACTACCCCAAATGCTACACAGATCCCTGATCATCCCAACTGGGCTCCACTACTGATCAACTGGACACGGAACAACATAACAAACACAATCTTCATCGAGCTCCTCCTTGAGCTTGGTTGCATCACCTGCACAGTATCACCGGCACCTGCAAACTGGTTTTGGAAGTATCTGTGAGTCACGGGGACTCAGCAATCTCACACCCTCGCGATCAAGACTATTTTAGCTTATGGGTAAGGTAAAAGGTATGAGGTGGAGCTGCAGCAAGCGACTAGCATATATGGTGGCTAACATACGCAAATGAGAGCGAGAAGAGAAGGCAAAAGCACGGTCGAACAACTATGATCAAGAAGTGATCCTAGAACAACCTACGTCAAGCATTACTCCAACACCGTGTTCACTTCCCGGACTCCGCTGAGAAGAGACCATCACTGTTACACACGCGGTTGATGTATTTTAGTTAAGATCAACTTCAGGTTTTCTACAACCGGACATTAACAAATTCCCATCTGCCCATAACCGCGGGCACGGCTTTCAAAAGTTCAAACCTTGCAGGGGTGTCCCAACTTAGCCCATCACAAGCTCTCACGGTCAATGAAGGATATTCCTTCTCCCAAGACAATCCGATCAGACTCGGCATCCCGGTTACAATACATCCTCGACAATGGTAAAACAAGTCCAGCAACACCGCCTGAATGTGCCGACAAATCCCAATAGGAGCTGCGCATATCTCGTTCTCAGGGCACACTTAGATGAGACATCCTATGAGTAAAACTAACCCTCAGGTTGCCCCGAGGTGGCCCCACAGTCTACTCGGTCGGACCAACACTCAGAGGAGCACTGGCCCAGGGGGGTTAAAATAAAGATGACCCTTGAGTCTGCAGAATCCAAGGGAAAAAGAGGCTAGGCGGCGAATGGTAAAACCAATGTTGGGCATTGCTGGAGGAGTTTTATTCAAGGCGAACTGTCAAGGGGTTCCCATTATAACCCAACTGTGTCAGGAACGCAAAATCCAGGAACATAACACCGATATGACGGATACTAGGGTGGCAAGAGTGGAACAAAACACTAGGCATAAGGCCGAGCCTTCCACCCTTTACCAAGTATATAGATGCATTAATCAAATAAGATATATTGTGATATCCCAACAAAATATCCATGTTCCAACATGGAACAATCTCCAATCTTCACCTGCAACTAACAACGCTATAAGAGGGGCTGAACAAAGCGGTAACATAGCCAAACAACGGTTTGCTAGGACAAGGTGGGTTAAAGGCTTGGCTCAACAATATGGGAGGCATGATAAGCAAGTGGTAGGTATCGCAGCATAGGCATAGCAAAAGAGCGAGCATCTAGCAAGCAAAGATAGAAGTGATTTCGAGGGTATGGTCATCTTGCCTGAGATCCCGCAAGGAAGAAGAACGAGTCCATGAGGAAGACAAATGGACGTAGTCGAACGGGTCCTCACAAACACGACGTTATCGGAACCAACCCGAAGAAGCAACACCAGAAAGAAGTACACAACATAGTAAACAACCAACACATGAACATGGCATGATATGCGGGATACAGTATGTGATGCATATGCATGATTTGGAAAGGAATGATTGAACCTGGCCTCAACTTGGAAATCCAAGAGTGCCAATGGAAAGGTGAGTTGATTTCGGTTGAAATCTCTATAAAGATCACCGGAATCGGATGCACGGTTTGGAAATGGCAAGCAAAACAAATATGGCACCAGTCTGCGATAATCAGCAAGTAGCCATCTAAATGTATCAAGATAAATATTCTACAGCACTCAAACATGGCAAAAAATACATGGCAGGGATCCACTCATGATGCTTGACAAAAGATGAACACTGATCTACGGCTAATTCACTCATTAACAGGTTCAAACAAGCATGGCAAAAGTGCAAAAGATTACATGTTACAGACTTAGTGAAATTAACAGCATGTCAGGAATTTATCATCAGGAAGCAAACTTTAGAGCACGAAAACTACATGTTACAGGAACATATCATGGCAAAGCAAGGCATGGCATGAAGCTACTCTAAGCATATAACAAAAGTCCCTTAGTGACCATGAGCCAAAAGGGATCAGAAAATACAATTGCAAGCATGTGAAAATAGCAAAAACATAAACAGATTCAGACTTAGTGAAAAACTGAAGCATGGCAAATTAGTTAATGAGTAGGCATGTTTACGAGCTCGATGCACTCACTACAAAGCATGGCATGACAAACTAAGCATACATCCGTCAAGAAGACATGGCATAGAAGCTAGACACGGCCAGAACAACAACATATCATGCATGGATCAATAGCAACAACCTTGGCAAAATCGCTAAACATGTGTAACATCCCAAATTTTCAATTTGGAATGTTATACATTAGATCATCATGCATATCTTATTTTCTTGCTTTTTGGTCGATCCTAGAAATTTCACGCAACTCAAGGACCTTCGGAGAGAGTTGGAGATTTCGTTATTTTCATATTTGAGAGTTTTCTCGAATTTGAAAAGAGGATCATTTGATTTATTTATTTCATCTTCAATAATTTTTCTGATATCAAAAGAAATATGAGAGAGGGAATAATATGACTTTCCCAAATTTAGGAAAAATGAAGATTTAATAAATAGATCAATTTTGGTTTTGTCGGAGTTTTGTTTGCTTTTTTTGGATAGGGAAAATGCGCGTTTTCGAAAATTGCATTCTAGGCCCGGAGAAAAGTTCATTTTGTTCGACTCATTTTTAGGAGTCGGGGAAAATTTACTTTAGTAATTTTGGAGCTCGTTTAGATTTTCTTTCTTTTGTTTTTCTGCGCGCGTAACCGTTTAAAAAAAAGGAGCCAGGCCAGCCGGGCCAAAGGCCCAGCCAGCCGGCCGTCCAGCCCCAGCTGCGCGCGTGCGCCAGTGCCAGGCGCAGGCAGCCGCCAGCCCCGCCGCCCCTCTAGGCCGAGTCCTAGTAGGACTTTAGCCCCCCCTTTTCCTTGTTTCGTTTTTCCTTTTTCCTAGTCTATTTCTTGTCCCCTACCCCAAGTAACCCCCTCCCTTCACCTATATAAATACCCCCACACCCCCCCCCCCTCCAACACATCAAATCAAACCCCAAGCCCCTCTCCTCACATCAATCCCAAGCCCCACACCACCCCGTGCCTCCCCAAGCCGCGCCCTACGCCGCCGCCCCTCACCCAACGCCGCCGCCCAACGCCGCCGTTCGCCGGAGCCCCTCGCCGGAGCCTCGCTGAGGTAGCCGCGCCTCTCTTTTATCCCCTCGGTTTGGTTCTTCTTATAAACCGCTCCGATTCTTTTCTTCTCTTCCGATTCGTTTTCTTTCCGGTTCTTTTCTAAACCGTTCCGGTTTCTAGATCGGTTTTTCGTTTCGGTTCTTTTCCGAAAACCCTAGATTGGTTTTCGTTCTTCTTTCGGACCGTTCGTCTCAATGAACGTGATCACCGGATTCTTCTAGGTTAATGAACTTCCATTTGTTTAACCGTTCATCTCTTTCTTTTCGTCGGATTTATTCCGCGATCGCGATCTCAGATCCGATCTTTGTTCTAGTTTATCTTCTCGCCCGTTTATCGGAATCAGGTGATTCAAGCGCCTGGAGTTTCGTCTCGAAACCGCCGTTCCGTCTAATCAACTTGAACAAGTTTTTGCTATGGAAAAATTTGACCTAGTTTCAACTTGCTAGAACTGAGTTGTTTTCTTCCGCCGTTTGTTTTCCGTCGTTTGTTCGGTTCGTTCTTTCTTTGCAACCGGAGTTCTTAAGTTGAACTTTCTGGTTCGTCCTCTTATTCGAGTTTTACTTGTGCACTAGATGAGTACTTATTGTGTGGTTACTATTGTTTGCTTACGATAGATTTACCGGAGTGTGACGAGTAGATCTATCAAGAGTTTTAAGTACGAATCATCTTCATCTACATTGCAGGCAAGTTCACACTTTGATCATACCTTTTCTACAACCCAGTTTTATTGCATTAGATCAATCCTCACACATTGCATGATTAGGATCTAATTAAATTGTGGGATGGGAAGTAGATGAGGTAGTACCTATCACCTGTATTATTATGAAACCTTTGGGAGTTACTTCTACGTTTGCTTATTATGCCATGCTATGCTAGTAGACGTGGATTGGGTGAGTGATATCCATGACAGATGTGAGTTGATAATTTTAATGGTTTATCTAAGGTGGCAACTTAAACACACATCTGGGTGGATTGAGGCACCTGATGTCTATCAGGACTTGCCTGTTTTTTTGGACCGCCACCCAGGCTCAAAGGGATCATAAGATAATTCATGCTAGAAACTTCCGTGTGCAGCCACATGCTACTATGGGCTCTGGCATACTTGACTAAGTTGTGCGAACTCTTACGGGGTGGACTAGCAGATGTAGGGGTTGTAGGTGGTACGGTCTACCCCACATGTAAGGTGCTAGCGCTTCTGAAAGACTATGTCTCGGTCATCCGTTTCTCAAACACCATGTAGTGCGAGAAAACAAACGGAGGCGATCGAGTCATGTGGGGAAAAGTGCGCAAACCTCTGCAGAGTGTACAAACTAATCATGATTAGCCGTGTCCTCGGTTATGGACAACTTGAGTATCTAGTACTTGAATATCATGTGAATCTCATCATGTTACCCCTAATTAATGTTGTTGGGTTTAATTATTTTTAATTGGGATTGAGAATGCTGTCAACCATTCTCAATGTTTCACAACCACCATGATAGCTAAATAAATTTATTCCTTTGCAGTAGGGAAAAATTGGCTTTTCGCAAAAACCTTATAACCATAGAGCTTTTCCACCAGCCATATATGCATATAGTGATAGCCATTGTTCATCATTTTCTCTATGGTGTGAATTTGCCAGTACATTCAATGTACTGACCCGTTTCGGGCTGCAACGTCTCATGTTGCAGGATTATCTTACGACGAGTAAGTGATACGTTAGGGTTACAGATTGTACACTCAACTTTGCCGTTGGTGTTGATGGGAATCCACAACCTTGTTGCTTCCGCTATATGGATTGAGGTAATAGTATTTACGTTACTTTATACATGTGATTTACCTCTGTTATAAATCCTTCGAGTACTGTGTGTGTCAGCATACCGATCCAGGGATGACACTTAAGCACAGAGACTTGACCCATTCGGGTCGGGTCGCTACAAGATGGTATCAGAGCACATGTTGACTGTAGGACGTGACCCTAGAAACTGGCAAGCCCATAGCAAAGATTTTTCTCTACAACTTTCCCTTTCAAAAAGATCTTTTACCTCTCTTCTCTTCTGAGCTTATTCAAATATTCCCTTTTAGTTAGACCATACCCCTTTCCCCTTTTTGACCACTCGAAGATTCCACTGATGAGACCACTCCAAGAAGTACAAGATATCGGACAACTACGACCACTACGGAATGAAGAGTATTTTCTGTGCATCTGAATAATGGAAACTACAACGGTTGAAGACTCCGAAGACTAGGAGAATTGAAGGCTCTGTAGAATTTCCAGATTGAGTATGACCTAGGAAGGCTACCCTTATGGAACTTGGCAGACTATGGAAGTTGTCAATACCCGAGATCAAGGTGTATCGGAGAAAGACTGAAACAAGGAGCATGAGAACTCAAAGTTTTGTCGAGAAAACCCTAAGGCAGGAGATATCAACTATGGAATGATAGCTCATGGAAATGACAAGAGCAGAAACACAGCTATCCAAGAAGTTATCTCGCGCTGATGCTATTGTCACCATGCTGAGTTAAGGATGCATGTCATCAGAATGGATTTGATGGAAGAAGGCTGATGGAGCACCTATTAGTAAGATGAAGTTTTAACCTTAGCCGGTGTATCACCAGGATCTGGAGTAGTACATAAAGAAGTTTAAGGTGGAGCTCCATGAAAGCATATTAGACAAGGAAGCATTTCGTGAAGAACTCAGGAACCAAAAGCTGAAAGTAGCCAAGATGGAGGAGCTACAACCTCGAGATACCGGAGATTTGTCAGGAACTGAAGGACAGTATGACCATGGCTCATGCCAAGGATGTTGAAACCTAGAAGTTTGGAATGCAATTCCAGAATATTCAAGGATGTCACGAGAGACTTCGCGTCAACCGAGTTGATCTGGCAAAAGAACTTGAGAAGACAAGCACGATGGCAAGAAGCCATCAGAGACATGACCAAGACTTGAAGAGTTGGAGACATTGAAGATTTATTGACCTTTAGAGGACCAAACCCCTGTTATATACCTACGTTAGATGCGACGTTTGTGAGCTGTCATTTGTTTGATGTTTTTCCCGACAGCCACAAATAAAATCTGTCTTTTCAAAACTGTTGTTTGCATTGTGTGCATCCCTCTCTATTTCTCTTATCTCACCCCAAACCCATGGACCCAATAGATGATGAATGGAGATGAGCTTGTATTTTCTGGACCGATGAGTCAATTGGAGACAGACCGATGGATTCGGAACATGGAGGATCATATGGAGAACAACCCTATCGTCGGAAAGGATATGGCCCAGCATGCTCTTCAATGCTTTGAAAGAGGTGCTGCTACTTGGTGGAGGATGTACCAAACCATGAATGGATGGCAAGGAGTAACCACTTGGAGAGAATTAAAGTTGACTCTACAAAGATATCACCTTGTGTCCCAGAAGTTGAAGTCTTATGGAAAGGATATAAGGAAACCTTGTGCATGCAAGATTTGTGGAGAAATAGGCTACACCCATAAAGCAGACAAGGATGAATGCATTAACTGTGAAGGAAGTCACCCAGTTGAAGAATGCCCAACCAGGAAGATTACTTGTTTCTTGTGTGAAGGGACTACCCACTATCCTGCTCAGTGTCACATTTACCCCATGGTACAACGAACCATCCAGCAGAAGAACGAAGTAATGAAAGGAGCCCTCATGGAAATTTTAGAAGAACCCGTGATGAAGGAAGATGTGGAAGACACACCTAAAGAGGACCCGAGTAAACCCTGCACTAAATCTTGCTATTCATGTGGAGAAGAAGGACACATCTCCCAAAATTGTATAAAGGGGGATCTAGTAGAATTCCCAACGGAGGAAGTAGCGTATGACCCACAGGAAATAGAAGCTCTGATTGGAATGGAAAAGACCAGGAAGAGAAACCGATTGGAGCCCAGGAGGAACCTGAGTCATATCACCTGTTACAGGTGCAAGGAGTCAGGGCACTACCTCAGCAGTTGCCCAAAAAGGAAACCTCGATACTTGTCAGAAGTAATATGTTTTAGTTGTAATAAAGCAGGGCACTTTGCCAGAGATTGTCCGAAGGAGAAGGAGACTTGTGATAAGTAGTTGAGTTTGTAACAGAAGAAATATAGTCGTAGTAGTGAGAACATTTTCCTTTATATTGAGGTGTTGAGTTGAGGCATGTAATGGAAAAACAGGAGATTGTAATAAATTGAGAATCAATAAAGATAGCAGTGTTGGTACTGATTTGGATTTTATGAGTTACTCTATGAGGAAAGATGTTGACCATTTTCAAGGATATGAGAAATATGGTCTATGGAATATTGGAGCATTTTAAGGGTGGTAGTACCCTGTAAGAACCGTTGACCCCTGGAAAAGATAAGGATACTCCACTGAGTGGATTTCGGACAAAATGAATACGAGTTTTGTCTCGATATGTGTGATGCCCCAAGAGTATGTGGGATGATGTTGGAGACCGTCGGTTGTTTGGACCAAATGTGATCAGGGAGTCAGAAGAGAATGTTAAGTTGATTCGAGATAGACTGAAGGTAGCTCAGTCCAGGCAGAAGAGTTATGCAGACTCAAAAACTCAAGGAGGTAGTCTATGAAATTGGAGATAGAGCATGTCTTCGTGTGACCCTCTGCGAGGAGTTAAACGTATTGGAGTTAAGGGACAGTTAGCCCCGAGATTTGTAGGACCATACCGAGTTTTGGAGCGTATGGGAGAAGTGGCCTACAAGTTGGAGTTACCCGAAGGACTGTCAGGAGTTCAAGATGTGTTTCATGTTTCCCAGTTGAAGAAGTGCCATGCAGAGATGGCCAATATTCCCATGTAAGGACGCTTGACCCTGGAAAGGATAATGATGTTCCACGAAGTGAATATGGAATTCATTTTATCTCAATATGAGGGATATTCCACGAGGATGAAGAGATGAATTACTATTGGATATGAAGGAGATATGATGTCAGAAATATGGATCAATGGAAAACTCCATGATGAGTCTGAGTAATCATGTCCTAGTTTGGTGCCAATAGAAGGAAGGAAGACAATACAATTGGATGGATTTAAGAATACTAGGAAGTTGGAAGTTGGACTAATGATCAGTTGCCCGAAGATGAGTTCAAGGATTACAAGTGAGGAGATGGGCTATAACCCACAGGCTCCAGACCCTGCCAAGAAGCAAGCACATACTTGCTGAAGGAAGGACCCTGGAAGAGGATATACCTTTGCCGATAGACGATCTTATAGGAGTTACGCAAAACCTGAGAGTTGTGAAGGAACGATAGATGTTTGTTTGGCTTGCAGAATCTATGGATATATCCGAACTTGGTTCGTCGACAAGAGAAATTCTGCAATGCTTGTGAGGATGACCAAGTGTTAGTATGCGAGATTCGCTAAACTGTATACATGGTAATGATTTGGGTGCGGGATGGATTGATCACCATACCGACTTACTCTTATTATTCGCCTTGCTATATGGGATGGTAAATCTGAGTGACTTACCTATAGTAGAGAGACGGCGATATTAAACCTTGTTTAAACCTTAGAATGGTATAAGTATTTTTCCCTTGTACACGACAGTTGTGCCAACCGTAGGTTATACGGTGAGGATCAACCAAGACCCATTTCCTGCAGGAGAAACCATACATTGTTGACCACCATGAGATATCGATAGTTGTTTAGTTTTGGCGCTAGACCCGTCAGCTAAGAAGACCCAATCTCGGAATAACCTTACTAAGAGGAAATGACAGAAGAATTGAGTAAAAGGTTATGCCACTACCTGAAGAGCCTAGAGAAGGAATTATCCTTACGATCTGAGAAGACGGCACTGTCAAGAATAAGGATGGAGTATATGAGTTTTGATGAAACCGTAACAATGATTCTAAGGGTGGTAGCACCCCAGACACCGTGTGATGATCGATGGATTTTGAGAAGACCCCCAAACCCTAACCTTTTCTTGCTAGCCTCTCCGAATCTCGAGGACGAGATTCCTTTTAAGGGTGGTAGGTTTGTAACATCCCAAATTTTCAATTTGGAATGTTATACATTAGATCATCATGCATATCTTATTTTCTTGCTTTTGGTCGATCCTAGAAATTTCACGCAACTCAAGGACCTTCGGAGAGAGTTGGAGATTTCGTTATTTTCATATTTGAGAGTTTTCTCGAATTTGAAAAGAGGATCATTTGATTTATTTATTTCATCTTCAATAATTTTTCCGATATCAAAAAAAATATGAGAGAGGGAATAATATAACTTTCCCAAATTTAGGAAAAATGAAGATTTAATAAATAGATCAATTTTGGTTTTGCCGGAGTTTTGTTTGCTTTTTTTTGATAGGGAAAAATGTGCGTTTTCGAAAATTGCATTCTAGGCCCGGAGAAAAGTTCATTTTGTTCGACTCATTTTTAGGAGTCGGGGAAAATTTACTTTAGTGATTTTGGAGCTCGTTTAGATTTTCTTTCTTTTGTTTTTCTGCGCGCGTAACCGTTTAAAAAAAAGGAGCCAGGCCAGCCGGGCCAAAGGCCCAGCCAGCCAGCCGCCCAGCCCCAGCTGCGCGCGTGCGCCAGCGCCAGGCGCAGGCAGCCGCCAGCCCCGCCGCCCCTCTAGGCCGAGTCCTAGTAGGACTTTAGCCCCCCCCCCTTTTCCTTGTTTCATTTTTCCTTTTTCCTAGTCTATTTCTTGTCCCCTACCCCAAGTAACCCCCTCCCTTCACCTATATAAATACCCCCACACCCCCCTCCAACACATCAAATCAAACCCCAAGCCCCTCTCCTCACATCAATCCCAAGCCCCACACCACCCCGCGCCTCTCTTTTATCCCCTCAGTTCGGTTCTTCTTATAAACCGTTCCGATTCTTTTCTTCTCTTCCGATTCGTTTTCTTTCCGGTTCTTTTCTAAACCGTTCCGGTTTCTAGATCGGTTTTTCGTTTCGGTTCTTTTCCGAAAACCCTAGATTGGTTTTCGTTCTTATTTCGGACCATTCGTCTCAACAACGTGATCATCGGATTCTTCTAGGGTAACGAACATCCGTTCGTTTAACCGTTCATCTCTTTCTTTTTGTCGGATTTATTCCGCGATCGCGATCTCAGATCCGATCTTCGTTCTAGTTTATCTTCTCGCCCGTTTATCGGAATCAGGTGATTCAAGCGCCTGGAGTTTCGTCTCGGAACCGCCGTTCCGTCTAATCAACTTGAACAAGTTTTTGCTATGGAAAAATTTGACCTAGTTTCAACTTGCTAGAACCGAGTTGTTTTCTTCCGCCGTTTGTTTTCCGTCGTTTGTTCGGTTCGTTCTTTCTTTGCAACCGGAGTTCTTAAGTTGAACTTTCTAGTTCGTCCTCTCATTCGAGTTTTACTTGTGCATTAGATGAGTACTTATTGTGTGGTTACTATTGTTTGCTTACGATAGATTGACCGGAGTGTGACGAGTAGATCTATCAAGAGTTTTAAGTACGAATCATCTTCATCTACATTGCAGGCAAGTTCACACTTTGATCATACCTTTTCTACAACCCAGTTTTATTGCATTAGATCAATCCTCACACATTGCATGATTAGGATCTAATTAAATTGTGGGATGAGAAGTAGATGAGGTAGTACCTATCACCTGTATTATTATGAAACCTTTGGGAGTTACTTCTACGTTTGCTTATTATGCCATGCTATGCTAGTAGACGTGGATTGGGTGAGTGATATCCATGACAGATGTGAGTTGATAATTTTAATGGTTTATCTAAGGTGGCAACTTAAACACACATCTGGGTGGATTGAGGCACCTGATGTCTATCAGGACTTGCCTGTTTTTTTTGGACCGCCACCCAGGCTCAAAGGGATCATAAGATAATTCATGCTAGAAACTTCCGTGTGCAGCCACATGCTACTATGGGCTCTGGCATAGTTGACTAAGTTGTGCGAACTCTTACGGGGTGGACTAGCAGATGTAGGGGTTGTAGGTGGTACGGTCTACCCCACATGTAAGGTGCTAGCGCTTCTGAAAGACTATGTCTCGGTCATCCGTTTCTCAAACACCATGTAGTGCGAGAAAACAAACGGAGGCGATCGAGTCATGTGGGGAAAAGTGCGCAAACCTCTGCAGAGTGTACAAACTAATCATGATTAGCCGTGTCCTCGGTTATGGACAACTTGAGTATCTAGTACTTGAATATCATGTGAATCTCATCACGTTACCTCTAATTAATGTTGTTGGGTTTAATTATTTTTAATTGGGATTGAGAATGCTGTCAACCATTCTCAATGTTTCACAACCACCATGATAGCTAAATAAATTTATTCCTTTGTAGTAAGGAAAAATTGGCTTTTCGCAAAAACCTTATAACCATAGAGCTTTTCCACCAGCCATATATGCATATAGTGATAGCCATTGTTCAGCATTTTCTCTATGGTGTGAATTTGCCAGTACATTCAATGTACTGACCCGTTTCGGGCTGCAACGTCTCATGTTGCAGGATTATCTTACGACGAGTAAGTGATACGTTAGGGTTACGGATTCTACACTCAACTTTGCCGTTGGTGTTGATGGGAATCCACAACCTTGTTGCTTCCGCTATATGGATTGAGGTAATAGTATTTACGTTACTTTATACATGTGATTTACCTCTGTTATAAATCCTTCGAGTACTATGTGTGTCAGCATACCGATCCAGGGATGACACTTAAGCACAGAGACTTGACCCATTCGGGTCGGGTCGCTACAACATGTTAACAATCTGCCAGGAACATTTTATTGCAAAAGTAGAGCTCGATTGACTCAAGCTAGGGTGCTCCATAAATGCAAACAAAGACATGGATGGATAGAGCACCACAATATTAACAAAACAGCCTTACTGATCATCCTCAAAAGAGGCACGGATCACTAGGAAACAACAAGAACATATGGCATAAAAACAATAACAGGATAAGGACTTCGTGAAATTCTAAGTCCCTGAAATCAGCATCAATGATTACGCTACTTTGCATGCTTGTGCTAGTCACCACATAGATCACAAAAATACATGGCATACACCCCTGTAAAGATAACATGGCATTCTACAAAACACATGTAGAACCCAAGATCATAGCATGCACACATTAATCATGGCAAAAATGACAAAAGGCCATTTGCTGAAACAGATCTGACATAATCATAACATAGCCCTCTTCCAACAACATTTCGGGCATCAAGATGAGCTCAAATGCAAATGATGCAATGAGATGAAATGATGTACTCGTCGAGACGAACATTTTGATATGCTACACGCGCGAAACGGAGCCACGGGGATGAAGTTATGATGCGATGAAAATGCTTAAAAATACTGAGGACTTAGCAGATATTTCACCTCACGGGAAAAGTCAACCCGGGACGAGGTGGATCCGGATCGGAACTGCAGCGTTCGGTTCAGGGAATTGGTGGATCTCATCCACCCGGGCGGATCTCGCCGGAGAATGGCCGGAGCTGGCGGGGGTGGCCGGATCTAGGGCGAGGACGAGCTCCGGTGGCCGGAGCTGGTGCAACCACGGCGAGAGGAGGCCATGGCAGCGGGCGGCGCGGCGGGGAACGTCGGCTGGAGGCGCGCCGGGCTTCGGCGGCGGCGGAGCACGCCGGGCGGCGCGGCCGGGGCAGGCGCTGGCGGCGGCGATGTGCGGCGGAGGAGGCGCACCGTCCGGGCGGTGTGCGGGCGCCGGCGAAGGAGGAGAGGCTCGGGCGGCGGCATCCACGAACGGGTGCGGGCGGCGGAGATGCGCGGGCCGGCCTTGGGCCCCGCGGGCCGACGGTGCGCGCGGTGGAGAGAGAGGGAGGCGGCCGGCTGAGGTGTCGCACCCTGATTGGCGCGAGGCGACGGCGCTGCTGAGGTGGCGGGCGCTGATTGGATGGAGTGATGTGGCAGCGGGGTGGACGCGTCCGGCGGCGGAGTGGACATGTCCGGTGGCGCGAGGAGGAGGGAGACTAGGGTTTGATCTGCACGGAATTTTCGGAGGAGAGCACATATATATAGATAGATGGAGCTAGGAGACTCCAAATTGAGCATGGTTTTCAGCCACGCAATCGTGATTGAATGACCGAGACGATGGAGGGGGTTTAGGAGGGTTTTGGGCCACTTTGGAAGGGTGTTGGGCTGCAACACACACGAGGCCTTTTCGGTCCCTCAGTTAACCGTTGGAGTATCAAACGAAGTCTAAATGGCACGAAACTTGACAGGCGGTCTACCGGTAGTGAACCAAGGCCGCATGACAAGTCTCGGTACAATCCGAAAACGTTTAACACCCGCACATGAAAAGAGGTAGAAAGGGACACCGGGTGACATAGGATCGCCGGATTGCAAAACGGACAACGGGGAAAATGCTCGGATGCATGAGACAAATATGTATGCAAATGCAATGCACATGATGACATTATATGCAATGCATGACACACAAGCTATGGCAAGGCAACAACAGCGAATAACTGGAAGACACCTGGCACAACGGTCTCGGGGCGTAACAATATTTATTTCAAATTTGATGATATTTTTTCATATTCATAAATGTTTTACCAATTCACAAATGAATGCAACTAAAAATCCAAAAAAATATTGATGATATTTTTAAATAACAAATTTGATGATATTTTTTCACATTCATAAATGTTTTCAAATTTGATTGTCATTTTCTAAAAAATTATTAGATGCAACTAAAAATAATAATAAAAAAGTTACTAATGGCACACCAGGAGAAGGTGCGCCATTGCTATCAATGCACTTATGGCACACCCCTAGGAGGTGCGCCATTGGTATACCAATTTTTCTGATATTTTTTCAAATATTTTCAAATAACAAATTTGATGATATTTTCAAATAACAAATTTGATGATATTTTTTCATATTTATAAATATTTTCAAATAACAAATTTGATGATATTTTTTCACATTCATAAATGTTTTCAAATTTGATTGTCATTTTCTAGAAAAATATTAGATGCAACTAAAAATAATAAAAAAAAAGTTACTAATGGCGCACCGGGAGAAGGTGCGCCATTGCTATCGATGTACTTATGGCGCACCCTGGGAGGTGCGCCATTGCTAAACTTCCCCCTCTATCTCGCCAGATCCCCCTCCATCTCGCGTTATCCCCCTCGCCAGATCCCCCTCCCCCCGCCGCCGACGACCCCCGCGCCCGCTCCGCCGCCGGAGCACTAGGAGGAGGAGGCCCGCGTCCACCAGGAGAGGAGGCCCCCAAGCTCGACGGCGCCTACTTCTTCTTCCTCCGACCGACCCCATCTCGCCGTCGCCACCGCTGCTCTGGTCCATCCCCACGGCAACCGAGGTGTCCACAGCCCTGTGGTGAGCTCCTCCCTCGTCCCTTCCCACGCTGCATCGAGTTCATCGCTGGATTTGTTGACTGATTCGTGCGCGCGCGTGGATGCAGGGCGCAGGTGCTCTACTACGCGGTGGAGGCGCTGCTCTGGTCGGGGCACGAGGGCGTGTACGCCGCCATCGAGCGGCCGCTCCAGCTCGCGCAAACCGCCGCTGTCCTCGAGGTACACCGCCCGCTTGATCTTGCTTCTTTCTCTCGATCTGTTCAGTTCTGACTTCTGAGCTCTGCATCCTGCTTCATGTGCCTGCTAGATCCTCCACGGGCTGGTCGGGCTGGTGAGGTCGCCGGTGTCGGCCACACTGCCGCAGATCGGGTCGCGCCTCTTCGTCACCTGGGGCATCCTCTGGAACTTCCACGAGGTGCGGTCTTCTTCTCCATGGCGTCTCTCTCTGCTCTTCTTGCTGCGTGCATACCTGATGCTCTGTTTCATCTATTTTCTTGGTTGGGTCTGCAGACCAGGACACACATCCTGTTGAGCTCCTTGGTAATCAGCTGGTCCATCACCGAGGTATGCATGCTCCTGAATCCTGATAATCTAGGAATTACAGCTCTTCAAATTAACTGTGTTATCGAGCCGCGAGATGCAGCTATTGCTGTTATACTAGCTGAAGATGTGCTACTGAACTAATGCAATGCGATGATGATTTTTACGTATGGATGTTGCTGTTCCAAGTTGAATTTCAAGATACTTGCGATAGGTGTATCACACAAAATTGCTGCAGCTTAATTCACTCTACTGTTAGTATTACATTACACCAGGGGAGGTGTGTATCATCAGGGTGGTGCTGAGTCAACTAGAAGTCAGAGGCACCCCAGAAACATGTATATTTTCCAATCATGTATCCTAGTATCTGTATGATTAATCTCAAATGAGACAAATCGGGTTAATAATGCTCATGTACCAGAAAAGAACACCAGAAACTTCAAACTTGACTGGAAAAGGTTGGCAAAGTCATGGCATACGGTCCTTCTGCTGCCCCGTTCTGGAGTTATATTGCTGCTCTAGTACATTTCGTTGGTAGTGCAATTCACTGCATTTTATATAGGCAACAAGGTCTCAGTTCTAGAGTTTTATTGTAGTGTCACAATGAACTAGCAGCCTGTTTTTTAACAGGGTAGTGTGCTGGTACATGCTTTACTTAGTCAAATCCTAGTGCAACAGAAGGCTGTAGAAGGCATTAGCTATTGCCTAGCCGGTGTTGGTTAAATTCTTCACTGCATCCTGATCCTATCCACACAAGGTCTCAACTTTTTGGTTACAGTGCTGCTGTGTGCATTTTAATGGTAGTGCAATTTCACTGCATTTTGTCCAAAGAAGGCCTCAGTTTTGGAGTTGTATTGCAACTGCGGCAGCATGTTAGAGATGTAAAGCTCATGTTACTGTCCTCTGCTTGTAGTGTCATAGTGAACTACTAAGTTTTCACACTATAATTAACTAGTAACTTGTAGTTATGCAGCAGCCTAAACCGTGGAGATTCACTCTCAAAATCATCATATTGCTTTCCTTTTTCACATTGTATCATCATCCTGGTACATATTCAGTCTGTGTATGTGTATCAGTGTATGTGTTCAGCTTGTGTTGCTAGATGATACAAATGTGTAGTTCTTAGTTTTCATGTATATATAGGTCACGAAGTTGAAGTCCATATAGATCACCACAAACCGAGCAAACATGCCACAAGTAAATAGTGTTGGCGGCTCTAGCAACAACATTGTTAGAGAAGTTTCCCGAGAGGTGGGATAATGATTTTGCAGGTACCCCGAGAGGCCCTTGAGTTTGCCGGAATGTCGATTAACTTTCGTTCCGGCAAATTCGGGTACTCCATATGTCCTATTTTCAGCAAAGGTCATGCTTAAACTTTCCATGAATTTTAGCATGACTTTGCTAAAAATAGGACATATGGGGTACTTGCGACTAATGCATGGGCCGGGGTATCTTAGTGCTTAATCTGTCGATTTCCAAAATTGTTCCTTGACAATTATTGGCAACTAGCTATATTCCTCTATCTGAGATATTCTGTGTACATGCAATATATATCCAATCAGTGGGATAAAAAGCCACGAGAAAGTAGAGCTGGACATGTAAGATGCAATCTACTAATGCTTCATTATCACCCTGTTATGCTCAGCCCAACACTCCCAGTCAAGATTGGTGATAGATAGATATCGTTCCCATCTTTTGTTACAAGCTAAATTATGTTCCTTGACTCCAAAACCCTTAGTTAGACCATCTGCTACTTGATTCCCCGATATTACATGATTTAATTGAATTATACCATCATAGAACTTCCCCTTAATGAATAAAGGATCTATCTCCAAATACTTGGTTCTGTCGTGTTGGATCGGGTTAGTAGTTATGCTTATAGCTGATTTATTATTACACCACACCTTCAAAGGACCTTTTCCTAGCACCTTCATTCTGATAGAGGATTTCTACCCATAATATTTCACTAAGTCCTAGAGACATAGCTCTATACTCTACTTTGGCTTTTGATTTGGACACAACTAATTGCTGATTAAACCCCTTCCCAGGACTGCATCTTAGATACGACAAAATAGGCTATACTGCATCCATATGTCCACTCCTAAGATCAAGCATGTATCTGTCTACCACACTTGCGGCATAGGCAATGCCAGGTCTTATATGCCTTAAGTATAGGAGTCCGCCAACAAATCTGGCATCTCTTAGTACATTCTAAGAGATTTGCAGATTCCAAGGTAGATTCTATAGTTCCAAACAAGTAAGCATGAAATAGGAATGTAAATATGTGCACCTGATTCAAGTAAAAGAAGATTAATGTTGCATATTCCAATAAAAATGTGATAAAGAGAGCACCACCTATATATATATTGAGTATTGATTCAGCATCACATGCTTTTTTGGAGATTGATATAGCGAAAATATTTGTGGAAGAAGATCAGGGGTACCTAGGCAATATCACAAAACATCTCTCAATTGATCCCAAAACACCTAGGCAATATCACAAACATCTCTCAATTGTTCCTTGACAATAACCAACTTTTTGGCGACATTCCTCGAGAATTAGGTTATTTGGTTAACTTAGAGATCTTGTTCCTTGAAAATAACCAACTTTTTGACCAAACTTTATTCTATTTAGAGCGAAACATGGCCCACAATGAAGAGGCCGGCGGTTCGGGCAAGGCATTCTGGGAGCTGTCCCAGGAGATGGAGGAAGAACCTCACCGCTATGAGGACGCCGAGGAAGACACCGATCCTGACTACACAACCCCTAGTGGCATCGGGGATGACACCACTAATGGTGCCGCTGAGGATGCCACCACTGATGATGGCAGCGCACGCACAGATGGCGGCCAACCGAAGAGGCAACGGAAGGACCGGCGCCGGAACGTGCTCGGCACCGTCAAGGAGGAATTTACTGAAGTGTCCTCCGAGGGGCATCCAACGGCGCCCAAAGAATTAGTCAAGGGGTATGCGGGACAGCTCGGGTGCATTCTCTGGAGCACCGTCTCGATCAACACCGAGAACGTAAGGCATCGTGACCAAGGTAATTTGCGCAACCTCCTCTTCACGAAGCTGCACGAACGATACAAGTTCCCCGGTGACTTCGCAAACACACGCTTCTCAGGGAATAAAGTGAACAGTGCCACCCTCACGAAGATGAGCACAGCCCTGGCTACTTGGAGAGCCGCGGTGAAGAGAATGATTGAAAAAGGTGATAGTTATGAGAAGATCAAGGAGAAAAATCCTTCGATCAACAAAGATGACTACCTGGAGTTCAAGATCAAGTGCGAGAGCAACACAACCGTGGAATCAAGTCAGTGGGGGAAAGAGATGCGGGACTTTAACTTAGGTGTCCACAAACTTGGTCCTGGCGGTTACAGAGTGGCGGAACCTATATGGGACAAGGAGGACGTGGAGCGTGCCGAGCAAGGCCTACCGTCCCTCTTTGAGAAATACCGTGACAAGCAGACTAGGAACTATGTCAGGGCCCGGTACAAGATTGACCCGGTAACCAAGGAGCTTACCACGGATCTGAAGACCAAGGCACTTGAGCTTGTTCTGGTAAGGAATACACCCCCACGTAATTAGCTCCATATGGTTGCATTCTAATTAATGAAGCCAAATTCTAAATGGTTCACGTTCCTTCCGCAGGACACTGAAAGCAGTAGCGCGGGGTCGCTTAGAGCTCCCCTTCCGACACCCCTTTAAATAGGGCGTTGAACGTAATGAAAAACAAGGATAAGCTCAGTAAGCCGTCGTCAGCTGGTCATGTGGCCGACAAAGGCTTGTCCACGAAATGGTCGGAATACTATACCGCTGGGCGAAACGAGAGAAAGACCAGCTCGGAAAGCTAGGAGCGCGAGGTTCAAGAACTCAAGGCAAAAGTGGCGCGGATTCCGGAGATAGTCGAAGAGCAAGTGCGAGACCAATTGGGAGCGACGATCACCACCATTATGCCTACCTTGCTTGAGGCGATGCAGGCGTGGATTGCAGGCGGCCAACAGGGGCCGCCCCCGATTCCCAGATTCACGGGCAGCAACTCGCACAATGGGCTGGTGGCGCCATTGGTGTGTCCGACGGAGGCGACATTGGTGTCTCCGGCGTCGGTGCCGGCATTGGAGCTTAATGCACCTGGGTGTCGGAAGAATACGCCGATCGGCACCTCGGTAGCAAGCGGCCTCTCCGTCACTTGCACGCCCGCCGTTGGCGATGCCTCGACATTAGCCGAGCTCGACACCATCATAGTAAATAAGCCTCTTGGCCGATGACTTCATCTCCTTGCCTTTGACTGGGCATCCCTGACGCCCTACATGTTTTCGTAGGGCGCCGCCGACGTTCCATGCACTCTCCTGCACT
Organism: Triticum aestivum; assembly: GCF_018294505.1. NCBI lineage: Eukaryota > Viridiplantae > Streptophyta > Magnoliopsida > Poales > Poaceae > Triticum > Triticum aestivum. Next base: position 219,785,055 of record NC_057803.1, read on the forward strand.
TCATGGACGGTGAGTTTATCGATGTCGCCAACGCCAGAATTGTTCAACCAGACAACCGCTTGTTTCACAATAATCCGATGCAACCCAACGTGTATAGGGTTCAACTGGTTCGGGTGCTGCGGGGCTGCAATGACTTGTTACCTCCGTATCAACCCCCTGGGGTCGACAAAGATGATGTGATGACCCTCAGCGCCTGCATAGGCTGGTCCATGCTTTGGCCAAAGAGCCAGATTCATTTGGGGGCGGGGACACCACCCCACAGGCAACACCGCTAGTCGTGCCAGCGCCAAGCCATGGCAAGACCGCCGCAACGCTACCAGACGACGATGACGAACATATGGCCGATCCGGACATGCATATGGCACATGATCCGAACGACGACGGTACATTTACCAGGGTTGATAAGTACTTTAACGAACATGGGTACGGTGATGAATTCTTGGGGCCTCCTCAAGAACCCAACCCTGCAAAAGATGATCGCGATCTAGCTGGTACCGAGGAGAAACCAAATTGCAACAGGCGTCGTCTGTCGTTCAGTTCTCAGGAGATGCCTCCAGCTGCCGCCTTCACCGAGCCTCAGATAGCCGAGGTGCGAAATATTATCAGCCCGAACACACTCAAGAAGGCTGTCTCTGAGCAGAACTCGATCCCATTACAGCAGAAGAAGAAGGGATGGAAAAGAAAGAATAAAAGGGTGCGAGCTAGCCGGCACCGAGTATGATCTATGCTCAGGACGGGCCACCTACATCTAAGAATATCTCGAGGAGGATGCATGTGGCAGGTAGGCCGATGCTACCGACTAATCTGCTCAATGCTGCAACCGGTGCTATGCGGAGTCTGCATGCCAGTGTTCTTTCTTTGGAGAAGCGGCGTCTCTCCGAGAATGATGTGGCATACCCGGTTTCGTGGCCAATGTGCCAGAGGGCAAGGGCTTTATCGATAGCGCCATCGGGGGTATGATCGTCTTGTGGTTTGATGACATCTTCGCTATGTTTAACCTTCATCCGCTGCACTACACCTTCGTTCGGCTATTTTTGCTGAGTATGGAGATGCGGATCATTAGAGACAAGGCCCCGGACATCGTGATAGTCGACCCATTCTACATGTGTGCCAAGGTATTGGGCAGCGCTGGGGACCGGCAAGTCGCGAGTTCATACCTCGAAGGCGTCATTCTGGCAAACCTAGATAAGGATAACTTCCTCGTGCCTTACTTTCCCGAGTAAGTCATCTCCTCACTGCCCCGTAACATATGATTTCTTAGATTTCAATCATCTTTTTTATAACATTCCGTGTTTTGTGCAGTGACACACGTTGCACACTCATCCTCTTAAGCCCGAACTATTCCATGACCACGTATTTCGACTCGGACCGTCAGTCGAATAAATACTACACAAATATCAAGAAAGTTGATGATGTTCTCCCCGGCTACGCCAAATCTGGAGGCACCTTCAGGAGGCCAATTCTTAGGTACGGCAAGCACGTGTTCACCCATGTAACGATGTTCCCCTGCGTCAAGCAGCCGCCTGGCGGTCAGAAGGATGCCTACTATGCCCTCCATCACATGCGGGCGATCGTACGGGACCATAATCAAACGTCTGCTACCAAATAGTCTCAAAGATTGGGCCGCACACTTGTCGGCAATCTAGGACGCGGACGTCAGACAAGAATTCTTTCGCATCCAGTCGGAGTTTGCGGAAATCATCCATCAAGATGTCCTTCATACCTCGGGGCAGTTCTACCTCAGATATCAATCGTCCTACAGTGAAATAGAAACAACGCTACAAATGCAGGTTGACAACGATCACGATTTCATGACCATCATGAAAGACGGCGGCTTCATCCACGCTCCGGTCCCTGAGTCGAGTCGAAAGTAGTGATGCTATGTAGTTCTGAAATATCGATTAGCTCATGTTGTAATTACACTTCAATGAACTTGTATGTCTCTTTGGTTTGGACAGTCATTCAACTTATATGTAATCGATGCTATTTATTAGTAGGACCATGAATCGTGCTATTAATGTGTTGCTTTTCTCTTCCGATCCTTTTGTTGCGTACTTATATATTGCTTATGTATTGTCTGTGAATTGCTACTAATGTTTTGTTTGTCTAGTCATAGAGATGCCGTCGTATGTCATGTACAAGGGTAAGGTTCCCGAAGTCTACGACGACTGGGAGGAGTGTCGGACACAGGTTCACCGTTTCAGCGGTAACAGTTACAAAGGGTCCACCACTAGGATGGAGGCGTAAGCTAGATACACGCGCTATCTAGCGGGAGAGAGGAGGGAGCAGAGGAGGAACCGGATGAAGACTAGTTTCATCGAGATGATGCTCATCGTGATGACCGCATCTCTCTTCTATGTGATGGTAGTTTAGATGATCGATATCGACTTGTAATGTGAAGACAAACTCGCTACTCGCGGTCTCGAGACTTGTAATGTTCTGACTTTGTTCGCTCTTTTGAATTCGGAGACTAATATGATGAATTGTATTCGGAGACTAATCTTCTATTTGTATTCGATAAATTTGATGTTTATATGTTGTGCTGTCTATATTCTGTGCAGTAATATATTTTGTAACCTGTGCAAATATCAGAAAAGAAAAAATTTTCCTAATATTCATACTAGTGGCGCACCATACTGCACTTTAGTGGTGCACTGCAATAAACTTACTAGTGGCGCATTACCTAGAAGTGCGCCATTAGTAACCCAGAGCACAAGGTAAATATGCCCCCCTGCGAGGCATAGTAATGGCGCACCAGGGGACATATTAATGGCGCACTGCCAGGTGTGCGACTATTATCTGGGATACTAGTGGCGCACCAGGGGTGCGCCATTAGTACTTGTTACTAGTGGCGTGTTAATAGTGGCGCACCTATAGTACGCCATTAATGGCCAAAACAGGTGCGCCACTAATTAGCCTTTTCCTAGTATTGTAAATGTTATTCATTATGCTAGTAAAACTCTAGAAAGTGGCCAAAGAAATTATGCTACTACTGAAAAGAATTTTTAGCAGTTGTGTTTGCTTGTGATAAATTCAGATCTTACATTATTGATTCTAAAGTTATTGTTCACACCGATCATGCTACTATAAAATATCTTATGGAAAAGAAAGATGCTAAACCTAGACTCATTAGGTGGGTTCTCCTCCTACAAGAATTCGATTTACATATTACTAATAGGAAAGGAGCTGAGAACCCTGTAGCTGATAACTTATCTAGGTTAGAGAATATTCTTGATAACCCACAACCTATTAATGATAGCATTCCTGATGAGCAATTAGCGGCAATAAATGTTTCTCATAACACTCCTTGGTATGCTGACTATGCTAATTACATTGTTGCCAAATATATACCACCTAGCTTCACGTACCAACAAAAGAAAAAAATTCTTCTATGATTTAAGACATTACTTTTGGGATGACCCACATCTTTATAAAGGAGTAGATGGTATTATTAGACATTGTGTACCTGAGCATCAACAGGGACAAATCCTATGGAATGTCACTCCGAAGCTAATGGAAGACATCATGCGGGAGATAGAACTGCTCACAAGGTATTGCAATCTGGTGTTTATTAGTCTACTCTCTTCAAGGATGCCCGTAATTTTATTTTATCTTATGGTGGATGTCAAAGAATTGGTAATATCGGTAAGCGTCAAGAAATGCCTATGAATTATTCACTTGTTGTTGAACCATTTGATGTTTGGGCTTTTGATTATATGGGACCTTTTCCTTCCTCTAATGGTTATACACATATTTTAGTTGTTGTTGATAATGTTACTAAGTGGGTAGAAGCTATTCCAACTAGTAGTGACGATCACAACACATCCATTAAAATGCTTAAAGAAGTTATTTTTCCAAGGTTTGGAGCCCCTAGATATTTAATGACTGATGGTGGTTCACACTTTATTCATGGTGCTTTTCAAAAAATGCTTGCTGAGTATGATGTTAACCATAGAATTGCATCAACCTATCATCCTCAATCTAGTGGTCAAGTTGAACTTAGCAATAGAGAAATAAAGTTAATATTACGAAAAACTGTTAATAGGTTCCGAAATAATTGGTCTAAGAAATTGGATGATGCACTTTGGGCCTACCCAACAACATATAAAAATCCTATGGGCATGTCTCCTTATAAAGTGGTTTATGGAAAAGCTTTTCATTTGCCTCTTGAGTTAGAACATAAAGCATATTGGGCAATTAAAGAACTCAACTATGATTTCAAACTTGCTCATGAAAAGAGGTTATTTGATATTAGCTCACTTGGTGAATGCAGAACCCAAGCTTATGAAAATGCCAAATTATTTAAAGAAAAAGTTAAAAGGTGGCCTGACAAAACAAACTGGGAATTCAAAGTTGGAGAATATGTTCTTTTGTACAACTCTCATTTCACATTCTTTGCAGGAAAGCTTCTCTCTAAATGGGAAGGACCATACATCATCATGGAGGTTTATCGATCTAGAGCCATTAAAATAAGGGATTTTTATTTCTGTGCCCCTGGTTCGTCAGTTGTACTCATTCATCCCCACTTTGTTAACTTTTGCTCACTCTTCCCCACTCCCTTGCCTGAAACCCTCAGAACAGGTTACAACGGACGTTGCCGTCGGGTCAATCCCTTTGATCGTTAACTCTGACGAGTGGGGCCGCATAGGGCTGAGTCCACCTTTGACTGTTTGCACATATACCATACAATGGTATTCACATACGTGGGTGCATGCAACTGATCGCGGTTGTGGGGTAGGACGTGTCCATGGGACATGCCCGAAATGTCCCATCATATAAAGAGGGGGAACCACCTCGCGGCGCATCGCCCCTACCATTTCCCCCTAGGTTTTCCCCCCAAATCCACTCCCTGCCGCATCATCTTTCTCCCCCCACCAGCGCCATCTCGCTCTCCTCCACTGCCTCCATCGCACCGTCTCGCTCTCCCCCACTGCATCCTCTTCCTCACCTTTATCGCCTCCATCTAAGCGATGGCTGAAGCTCGTGGCAACGCCGGCGCAGCAGCCAGAGATGTAGTGAAGCTGCAGGGCGCGGTGACCATGGATGTTGGCGGCGTCGATGGCAGTGCAGGGAAACTCGCAACCACTGCGGATGTGGAGAAGGCAGTGGCGGGCTCTGCCTCAGCGTTGCCGGAGCAGAAGGTGACGGCGTTGAGCGGCGTAGTCGGTGAGGCGCAGGACGTATTTGCACTGGGTCACTTGCTTGTTAGTTGCAATATTTAGGATATGGGATTAGCCTGTAGAGTTAGTTGCATTGGTTAGATTGTGATTCATATGGTAGTACAAATGGTTAGAGTAGTTGGTTTGATGGATGGGTCGGGGTTTTCTGTATTGGGGGGATGGGGGGTTTTTGTACTAGGGTTTGTTGGATAATTTCGTTGGAAAAATGCTAGATAGATCTGTATGAGAGATAGGGATCTCTGTGCTTCAATGCTACACAGATGTATGCTTATTTGATTTGTTTTTAATGCTCATAGATTAGGGTTTTTATTGCTACAGACATGTATGCTTATCAGATTGGGTCCCTATTAGATTTGTTTTTGAATGCTACTCAGGTTGGGGTTTTGAATGTCATATGCCCAAATGAAATCCATTGATTAAGAAGTTACTTGATTCATGGGTTCCTTGATTCATTAGTATATAAATTTGTTCACAATATGTAGTTATATTAGCTCTGTTGTTCAATGTGTGTGTGCATGACAATGGAAAATGCAAATAGGATCATAGTATATTGGGGGTATATTAGCCCTATGATCAATGTGTCATGTGTGCATATCTAAATTTCAATTGGCTTTTGTATTTACTAGTGATGTATGCAATTGCATATTCGGGAGGATGATGGTTGGGAAAAAAGAGGAAGCTGGCCCAGTATGACCCGTACAATCCAGAGTTTAGTGATGACTCAGAATATGAGGTAAGCCTACTTGAAATTTAGATTATTCATTTAGTTCATTTGACATAGTGTATATGAATCTACAATGTATTAATGTAATTCATTCATGTGTGCATTATGATTCCGGAGATGATGTGTACAAGGGCAACGTCACGTCCTTCATAGCGAAGGAGGTGGAGAAGATCAAGGCCAAGGGAGTTGCTTCCTTCTACAACCGCAAGATCAAGAAGTGGCACTACCGCTACTGCACCACCAAGCCAAAGCCAAAGGATGACCGCTTCAATCACCTTCTGTCTCATGCCGAGGATGTAGTGATTCGCAACAAGGACTACAAGATCAGGGGGCAGCTTGCTACCCTCGTGAAGGCCCTGACTCCACCGTGATGTGATGCTGTGATGCTGTGATGAACTGAATCTTTATCTTTATCTTTTGGGTTACTTTTGGTAAACTGAATTTGGCTATTTATGGTGTGTTGAACTGAATCTATGGCGATGCTAGTATTGTATTATGCTATCTATATTTATCTGTCCTTAAATTTGCCTGTGGTGTGTGGTTAGTTCTGTTTAGATGTCGTGAACTATGAGTTTAGGTGCTGCAATGATCAGAGATACTGCTTTTTCTCACCAGTTTAGGTGCTGCAATGATCACACCTTGGCAAACTATCTATGTTAGGTGTTGCAATTATCCGATGCTTTGAACTGACATTCGACATAACAATATAAATTCAAGAAAATGCAAAAAAAAACCTTGGCAAACTATCTATGTTTGTGTAGGAGATCATGTGTGTAAAATTTGAGGTGATTTAGAGGAGGTCAAAGAAATTTGAATTTGAGAAATGTGCTCCAAATGAGCTCCCAGGCTAGGGTAAATAGCCCATTTGTAATCAAGTTTTTTGGACCTACTCTAAATGAGCCAAATGTTCTTTATTAACACCTATTCAATCTATATAGTGTAGATTCGAAGTCTCACTATTTTTTGAATTAATCTTCATATTTTCACATTTTCTTTTGAAAAAATATGCTTTAATACAAAAACTATTAAAAACACGTTTAAAATATGAAAATGGAAAACTAAGTTCAGATCCTTCTTATTCACTTTGAAATAAAGCTTTGGTGATTTTTTAAAAAAATTCAAGAAAAGAAGGTAACCCTACCTCCTCTCCTTGAACTCTATCTTGTATGTGATAGCTCATATGTGTGAAGGTTTTCTCATGAAAATGACCATAGAACAAGTTTATGATTTTTGGTTGGTAACATGTCACATAATACAACATTGTGCGCATGTTTCATATTTTTTGTTTTTTTAAATTAATGGTGCTCATTTGACCTCGATCGTGCCAGCTAAGGTTTTTAATGAAAATGACCAAAGACCAAGTTTAGTATTTTTCCTCGTTTGTGTGGCTTATAAAACGACGAATGACGAAGGTTTCATATTTTTTCGATTTTTTTCAATTAGTTATGCTCACTCAAAGCCTTAAAACCCCGTTGACCAGCTCAAAACCCCTCTAAACCCCGCGGGGTTTCACCTAACCCTAGCTCGGAACTCCAGCCGTCTAATCATACCCTGGATCCAAGTGACAGCCCTCAGATGTGGTCTTCTAGAAGGAATTCGGTGGGCAGGCTGCGTGCAGGCTCTACGCCGTTGTATCACAAGGACCATGGGGCGATCCGCGAGAGGCGATCCTGTTGGTTGTGCTCGGCTGCTCGCCCACCACCGACTCCGCGAAAAACCGTTGTTATTGGGCCCAAAAGGAAACCAAGCTCTTGTTGGGCCATCGAATTGTGACGTTTTTTTTGCATCGTTTGCTCTATTTTTTGTGAACGTGCTGGCTCTGTTTTTTTTGCATCATTTGAAATTACACAACAATTGACATTGCATAGAAAATTTAGTTCTTTTTGTTCTATACAAATGCAAAATGACCAAATTTATAAGGGCCAAATTTATTTTTATCATGCAAAATGGCCACAAACTATTCAAAAATTATCTCTTTTTGTTATATAATATATATGACCACGGATTCTGAAAGCACAAGTGCTCCCTGGGTAATTTTGGTAATTAATGTCAACATATCTCTTGTTGGACTAATACTTCTACCTAGTATATTTCAGACGAGTTCAACAGTGGAGTGGCTTGGACAAGAGGATGTGGAACCCCTTCAAGACGCTAAGGACAAAGATTGGCTCAAGAATAAGACTCTACAGTTTCATTTTAGTGATCCAAGATCACATTGAGTCTATAGGAAAAGCCAATACTATTAAAAGGGGATGAGGTGTTGCTTAATGGCTTACTTGCTCAAAGTGCTTAGTGATATGCTCCAAAGCCCTCAACCACTTTCTCATTTCCACATATGTCCCAAACCTAAAGTCAAACTCGGCCCCACCGATTTGATCTATCCGCCGCCACCGAGTTCACTTGACATAGCCACTACCAGAAACCCTAATCAGTCACCGATGGGATCTCGGTCCCATTGAGATGGGCTTGCAAATTCTCTGCTGCCTGTTGCAATTATTTCGGTCCCACCGAGATATGAAATCGGTCCCAATGAGTTTGCTTGACCAACTCTCTGTTTTGCTTATTACCAAAATCGGTCTCACCGAGTTTGTGTAATCGGTCAAACTGAGTTGAGATTTTACCCTAACCCTAGCACATCAGGCCTACCGAGTTGATCATATTGGTCCCACCGAAAACTCTAAAGTTCACATTTTGAACTAAATCGGTCTGACCGAGTTTCATGATTCGGTCCCACCAAGTTTGGTAAATTGTGTGTAACGGCTATATTTTGTGTGGAGGCTATTTATACCCCTCCACGCACTCTTCATTCGTGGAGAGAGCCATCAGAACGTGCTTACACTTCTACCATTCATTTTCTAAGAGGGAACCACCTAACATGTGTTGAGACCAAGATATTCCAATCCAACCATAAGAATCTTGATCTCTAGCCTTCCCTGAAGGAAATATACCCTAGAGGCAATAATAAAGTTGTTATTTATATTTCCTTATATCATGATGAATGTTTATTATTAATGCTAGAATTGTATTAACTGGAACCTTAGTACATGTGTGAATACATATACAAACAGAGTGTCACTAGTATGCCTCTACTTGACTAGCTCGTTAATCAAAGATGGTTAAGTTTCCTAGCCATAGACATGAGTTGTCATTTGATGAACGGGATCACATCATTAGAGAATGATGTGATTGACATGACCCATCCGTTAGCTTAGTACTATGATCGTCTAGTTTATTGCTATTGCTTTCTCCGTAACTTATACATGTTCCTATGACTATGAGATTATGCATCTCCCGATTACCGAAGGAACACTTAGTGTGCTATCAAACGTCACAATGTAACTGGGTGATTATAAAGATGCTCTACAGGTGTCTCTGATGGTGTTTGTTGAGTTGGCATAGATCAAGATTAGGATTTGTCACTCCGATTGTCGGAGAAGTATCTTTGGGCCCTCTCGGTAATGCACATCACTATAAGCCTTGCAAGAAATGTCACTAATGAGTTAGTTACGGGATGTTGCATTACGGAACAAGTAAAGATACTTTTCGGCAATGAGATTGAACTAGGTATGATGATACCGATGATCAAATCTCGAGCAAGTAACATACCGATGACAAAGGGAACAACGTATGTTGTTATGCGGTTTGACCGATAAAGATCTTCGTAGAATATGTAGGAAACAATATGAGCATCCAGGTTCTGCTATTAGTTATTGACTGGAGATGAGTCTCTGTCATGTATACATAGTTCTCGAACCCGTAGGGTCCGCACGCTTAACATTCGATGATGATATGTATTGTGACTTATGTGATTTGATGTACTGAAGGTTGTTCGGAGTCCCGGATGTGATCATGGACATGACGAGGAGCATCGAAATGGTCGAGACATGAAGATTGATATATTGGAAGGTTATGTTTAGACACCGGAAAGGTTTCGGATAGGTTAGGCATTTTCTGGAGTACCGGGGGGTTACCGGAACCCCCCAGGGGGTTAATGGGCCTTCATGGGCTTTAGTGGAAGAGAGAGGAGGCAGCCAAGAGGAGGGGCGTGCCCCCCAAGCCCAATCTGAATTGGGGAGGGGGCCGGCGCCCCTTTCCTTCTTCCCCTCTCCCATTTCCTTCCCCTTCCTAGTTGGACTAGGAAAGAGGGGAACCTACTCCTAGTAGGAGTAGGATTCCCCCCTTGGGGCGCGCCCTATGAGGCCGGCCGGCCCCCTCCTCCACTCCTTTATGTACGGGGGAGGGGGGCACCCCATAGACACACAAGTTTATTTCTTAGCCATGTGCGGTGCCCCCTCCACAGATTTCCACCTCGGTCATATTGTCGTAGTGCTTAGGCGAAGCCTTGCGTCGGTTACTTCATCATCACCATCAACACTCCATCGTGCTCACGAAACTCTCCCTCGGCCTCAGATGGATCTAGAGTTCGAGGGACGTCACCGAGCTGAACATGTGCAGATCACAGAGGTGCCGTGCATTGGGTACTTGATCGGTTGGATCGTGAAGATGTTTGACTACATCAACCACGTTACTCAACACTTCCGCTTTCGGTCTACGAGGGTACGTAGACACCCTCTCCTCTCTCGTTGCTATGCATCTCCTAGATAGATCTTGCGTGATCGTGGGCATTTTTTTGAAATACTGCATTCCCCAACAGTGGCATCCGAGCCAGGTCTATGCGTAGATGTTATATGCACGAGTAGAACACAAAAGAGTTGTGGGCGTGGGTATATACATATTGCTTGCCGTCACTAGTTGTTTCTTGATTCGGCAGTATTGTTGGATGAAGCGGCCCGGACCGACATTACATGACCGCATCCATGAGACTGGTTCTACCGACGTGCTTTGCACACAGGTGGCTGGCGGGTGTCAGTTTCTCCAACTTTAGTTGAATTAGATTCAATGAATAGAGTTCTTTCTGAAGATTAAAGAGCAATCACTATACCACGTTGTGGTTTTGATGCGTAGGTAAGAACGGTTCTTGCTAGAAGCTCGTAGCAGCCACGTAAAACTTGCAACAACATAGTAGAGGACGTCTAACTTGTTTTTGCAGGGCATGTTGTGATGTGATATGGTCAAGATGTGATTATATAAATTGTTGTATGAAATGGTCATGTTTTGTAACACAGTCATCGGCAACTGGCAGGAGCCATATGGTTGTCGCTTTATTGTATGAAATGCAATCGCCTTGTAATTGCTTTACTTTATCACTAAACGGTAGCGATAGTCGTGGAAGCAGTAGTTGGTGAGACGACAACGATGCTACAATGGAGATCAAGGTGTCAAGCTGGTGGCGATGGTGATCATGACGGTGCTTTGGAGATGGAGATCAAAGGCACAAGATGATGATGGTCACATCATATCACTTATATTGATTGCATGTGGTGCTTATCCTTTATGCATATTATTTTTCTTAGTACAACAATAGCATTATAAGATGATCTCTCACTAAATTTCAACGTATAAGTGTTCTCCCTGAGTATGCACTGTTTCTATAGTTTGTCGTGCCGAGACACCACGTGATGATCAGGTGTGATAAGCTCTACGTTCACATACAACGGGTGCAAGTCAGTTTTGCACACGCAGAATACTCGGGTTAAACTTGACGAGCCTAGCATATGCATATATGGCCTCAGAACACTCAGACCGAAAGGTCGAGTGTGAATCATATAGTAGATATGACGAACATAGTGATGTTCACCATTGAAAACTACTCCATCTCACGTGATGATCGGACATGGTTTAGTTGATATGGATCACATGATCACTTAGATGATTAGAGGGATTTCAATCTAAGTGGGAGTTCTTAAGTAATATGATTAATTGAACTTTAATTTATCATGAACTTAGTACGAGATAGTATTTTGCATGTCTATGTTATTGTAGATAAATGGTCCGTGCTGTTGTTTCGTTGAATTTTAATGCGTTCCTAGAGAAAGCTAAGTTGAAAGATGATGGTAGCAACTACACGGACTGGGTCCGTAACTTGAGGATTATACTCATTGTTGCACAGAAGAATTACGTCCTGGAAGCACCGCTAGGTGCCAAACCCGCTGCAGGAGCAACTCCAGATGTTATGAACACCTGGCAGAGCAAAGCTGATGACTACTCGATAGTTTAGTGTGCCATGCTTTATGGCTTAGAACCGGGACTTCAACAATGTTTTGAACGCCATGGAGCATATGAGATGTTTCAAGAGTTGAAGTTAATATTTCAAGCAAATGCCCGAATTGAGAGATATGAAGTCTCCAATAAGTTCTATAGGTGCAAAATGGAGCAGAATAATTCTGTCAGTAAAGACATACGAATGTCTGGGTACCACAATCACTTGACTCAATTGGGATTTAATCTTCCGATTGATGGTGTCATTGACAAAGTTCTTCAATCACTGCCACCAAGCTACAAAAGCTTCTTGATGAACTATAATATGCAAGGGATGGACAAGACAATTCCTGAGCTCTTCACGATGCTAAAGGCTGCGGAGGTAGAAATCAAGAAGGACATCAAGTGTTGATGGTCAACAAGACCACCAGTTTCAAGAAGAAGGGCAAAGGGAAGAACGGGAATTTCAAGAAGAACGACAAACAAGTTGCTGCTCAAGTGAAGAAGCCCAAGTCTGTACCTAAGCCTAAGACTGAGTGCTTCTACTGCAAAGGGACCGAGCACTGGAAGCGGAACTACCCCAAGTATTTGGCGGATAAGAAGGATGGCAAAGTGAAAGGTATATTTGATATACATGTTAGTGATGTGTACATTACTAATGCTCGCAGTAGCACCTGGGTATTTGATACTGGTTCTGTTGCTAATATTTGCAACTCGAAATAGGGGCTACAGATTAAGCGAAGATTGGCTAAATACAAGGTGACGATGCGCGTGGGAAATGGTTCCAAAGTCGATGTGATCGCTGTTGGCACGCTACCTCTACATCTACCTTCGGGATTAGTTTTAGACCTGAATAATTGTTATTTGGTGCCAGCGTTAAGCATGAACATTATATTTGGATCTTGTTTGATGCGAGACGGTTATTCATTTAAATCTGAGAATAATGGTTGTTCTATTTATATGAGTAATATCTTTTATGGTCATGCACCCTTGATGAGTGGTCTATTTTTACTAAATCTTGATAGTAGTGATACACACATTCATAGTATTGAAGCCAAAATATATAAGTTTAATAATGATAGTGCAACTTATTTGTGGCACTGCCGTTTAGGTCATATTGGTGTAAAGCGCATGAAGAAACTCCATGCTGATGGGCTTTTGGAATCACTTGATGCTTGCGAACCATGCCTCATGGGCAAGATGACTAAGAATCCATTCTCCAGAACAATGGAACGAGCAATAGACTTATTGGAAATAATACATACTAATGTATGTGGCCCAATGAGTGTTGATGCTCGTGGCGGGTATCGTTATTTTCTAACCTTCACAGATGATTTGAGCAGATATGGGTATGTCTACTTGATGAAACATAAGTCTGAAACATTTGAAAAGTTCAAAGAATTTCAGAGTGAAGTCGAAACTCATCGTAACAAGAAAATTAAGTTTCTATGATCTGATCGTGGAGGTGAATATTTGAGTTATGAGTTTGTTCTTCATTTGAAACAATGTGGAATAGTTTCACAACTCACGCCACCTGGAACACCACATCGTAATGGTGTGTCTGAATGTCGTAACCGCACTTTATTAGATATGGTGCGATCTATGATGTCTCTTACTGATTTACCGCTATCATTTTGGGGTTATGCTTTAGAGATGGCTGCATTCACGTTAAATAGGGCACCGTCAAAATCCGTTGACACCATATGAACTATGGTTTGGCAAGAAACCCAAGTTGTCGGTTCTTAAAGTTTGGGGTTGTGATGCTTATGTGAAAAGCTTCAACCTGATAAGCTCGAACGCAAATCGGAGAAACGTGTCTTCATAGGATACCCAAAGGAGACTGTTGGGTACACCTTCTATCACATATACGAAGGCAAGATATTTGTTGCTAAGAATGGATTCTTTCTAGAGAAGGAGTATCTCTCGAAAGAAGTGAGTGGGAGGAAAGTAGAACTTGATGAGGTAATTGTACGTGCTCCCTTATTGGAAAGTAGTTCATCATAGAAATCAGTTACAGTGATTCCTACACCAATTAGTGAGGAAGCTAATGATGATGATCATTAAATTTCTGATTAAGTTACTACCAAACTTCGTAGGTCAGCCAGAGTAAGATCCGCACCAAAGTGGTACGGTAATCCTGTTCTTGAGGTCATGTTACTTGACCATGACGAACCTACAAACTATGAGGAAGCGATGATGAGCCCAGATTTCGCGAACTAGCTTGAGGCCATGAAATCTGAGATGGGATCCATGTATGAGAACAAAGTATGGACTTTGGTTGACTTGCCCGATGATCGGCAAGCCATAGAGAATAAATGGATCTTCAAGAAGAAGACTGACGCTGACGGTAATGTTACTGTCTACAAAGATCGACTTGTTGCAAAAGGTTTTCGACAAGTTCAAGGAGTTGACTATGATGAGACCTTCTCACCCGTAGCGACGCTTAAGTTTGTCCGAATCATGTTAGCAATTGCCGCATTTTATGATTATGAAATTTGGCAAATGGATGTCAAAACTACATTACTTAATGGATATCTTAAAGAAGAGTTGTATATGATGCAACCAGAAGGTTTTGTCGACCCAAAAGGTGCTAACAAAGTGTGTATGCTATAGCAATCCATTTATGAACTGGTGCAAGCATCTCGGAGTTGGAATATACACTTTGATAGTGTGATCAAAGCATATGGTTTTATACAGACTTTTGGAGAATCCTATATTTACAAGAAAGTGAGTGGGAGCTCTGTAGCATTTCTGATATTATATGTGGATGACATATTGTTGATTGGAAATGATACTGAATTTCTGAATAGCATAAAAGGATACTTGAATAAGAATTTTTCAACAAAAGACCTCGGTGAAGCTGCTTATATATTGGGCATCAAGATATATAGAGATAGATGAGGGCGCTTAATTGGACTTTCACAAAGCACATACCTTGATAAAGTTTTGAAGAAGTTCAAAATGGATCAAGAAAAGAAAGGATTCTTGCCTGTGTTACAAGGTGTGAAGTTGAGTTAGACTCAATGCCCGACCACTGAAGAAGATAGAGAGGAAATGAAATTCATTCCCTATGCTTCGGCCACAGGTTCTATCATGTATGCAATGCTGTGTACCAGACCTGATGTGTGCCTTGCTATTAGTTTAGCAGGGAGGTACCAAAGTAATCCAGGAGTGGATCAATGTACAGCGGTCAAGAACATCCTAAAATATCAGAAAAGGACTAAGGATATGTTTCTCGTTTATGGAGGTGACAAAGAGCTCATCGTAAACAGTTATGTCGATGCAATCTTTGACACTGATCCGGATGACTCTAAGTCAAAACCGGATACGCATTTGTATTGAATGGTGCAGCTATCAGTTGGTGCAGTTCTAAGCAGAGCGTCGTGG
Organism: Triticum aestivum; assembly: GCF_018294505.1. Taxonomy (NCBI): domain Eukaryota; kingdom Viridiplantae; phylum Streptophyta; class Magnoliopsida; order Poales; family Poaceae; genus Triticum; species Triticum aestivum. The sequence goes on from NC_057803.1 coordinate 219,800,445, forward strand.
AGGGATCTACGTGTGAAGCGGAATACATAGCTGCTTCAGAAGCAGCATATGAAGGAGTCTAGATGAAGGAGTTCATATCCAATCTAGGTGTCATACCTAGTGCATCAGATCCAATGAAAATCTTTTGTGACAATACTGGTGCAATTGCCTTGGCAAAGGAATCCAGATTTCACAAGAGAACCAAGCACATCAAGAGACACTTCAATTCCATCCGCGATCAAGTCAAGGAGGGAGACATAGAGATTTGCAAAATACATACGGATCTGAATGTTGCAGACCCATTGACTAAGCCTCTCTCACGAGCAAAACATGATCAACACCAGGACTCCATGGGTGTTAGAATCATTACATGTAATCTAGATTATTGACTCTAGTGCAAGTGGGAGACTGAAGGAAATATGCCTTAGAGGCAATAATAAAGTTGTTATTTATATTTCCTTATATCATGATGAATGTTTATTATTCATGCTATAATTGTATTAACCGGAAACTTAGTACATGTGTGAATACATAGACAAACAGAGTGTCACTAGTATGCCTCTACTTGACTAGCTCATTCGTCAAAGATGGTTAAGTTTCCTAGCCATAGACATGAGTTGTCATTTGATGAACCGGATCACATCATTAGAGCTTAGTACTATGATCGTATAGTTTATTGCTATTGCTTTCTCCGTAACTTACACATGTTCCTATGACTATGAGATTATGCATCTCCCGATTACCGGAGGAACACTTAGTGTGCTATCAAACGTCACAATGTAACTGGGTGATTATAAAGATGCTCTACAGGTGTCTCCGATGGTGTTTGTTGAGTTGGCATAGATCAAGATTAGGATTTGTCACTCCGATTGTCGGAGAGGTATCTTTGGGCCCTCTCGGTAATGCACATCACTATAAGCCTTGCAAGAAATGTCACTAATGAGTTAGTTACGAGATGTTGCATTACGGAACAAGTAAAGAGTCTTGCCGGTAACGAGATTGAACTAGGTATGATGATATCGACGATCGAATCTCGGGCAAGTAACATACCGATGACAAAGGGAACAACGTATGTTGTTATGCGGTTTGACCGATAAAGATCTTTGTAGAATATGTAGGAACCAATATGAGCATCGAGGTTCCGCTATTGGTTATTGACCGGAGATGAGTCTCGGTCATGTCTACATAGTTCTCGAACCCGTAGGGTCCTCACGCTTAATGTTCGACGAAAATATATATTGTGAGTTATGTGATTTGATGTACCGAAGGTTGTTTGGAGTCCCGGATCACTCACGGACATGACGAGGAGTCTTGAAATGGTCGAGACATGAAGATTGATATATTGGAAGGTTATGTTTGGACACCTGAAAGGTTTCAGATAGGTTCGGGCATTTTCCGGAGTACCGGGGGTTACTGGAACCCCCCAGGGGGTTAATGGGCCTTCATGGGCTTTAGTGGAACAGAGAGGAGGCGGCCAAGAGGAGGGGTGCCCCCCAAGCCCAATCCGAATTGGGGAGGGGGGCCGGCCCCCTTTCCTTCTTCCCCTCTTCCCTTTCCTTCCCCCTCCTAGTTGGACTAGGAAAGGGGGGAACCTACTCCTAGTAAGAGTAGGATTCCCCCCTTGGGGCGTGCCCTATGAGGCCGGCCGCCCCCTCCTCCTCTCCTTTATATACAGGGGAGGGGGGCACCCCATAGACACACAAGTTGATTTCTTAGGCATGTGCGGTGCCCCCCTCCATAGATTTCCACCTCGGTCATATTATCGTAGTGCTTAGGTGAAGCCCCGCGTCGGTAACTTCATCATCACCATCAACACGCCATCATGCTGACGAAACTCTCCCTCGGCCTTAGCTGGATCTAGAGTTCGAGGGACGTCACCGAGCTGAATGTATGCAGACCGCGGAGGTGCCGTGCTTTCGGTACTTGATCGGTTGGGTCGCGAAGACGTTCGACTACATCAACCGTGTTACTTAACGCTTCCGCTTTCGGTCTACGAGGGTATGTAGACACACTCTCCCCTCTCGTTGCTATGCATCTCCTAGATAGATCTTGCGTGATCATAGGATTTTTTTTGAAATACTATGATCCCCAACATCCCCCAAGTTGTTTCCACTCAAATCATCTTTCCACCAAATCCAAATCTTTGAGAGAGAGTTGAGTGTTGGGGAGACTATCATTTGAAGCACAAGAGCAAGGAGTTCATCATCAACACACCATCTATAACCTTTTGGAGAGTGGTGTCACTAGATTGGTTAGCTGTCACTTGGGAGCCTCTGACAAGATTGTGGAGTTGAACCAAGGAGTTTGTACGGGCAAGGAGATCGCCTACTTTGTGAAGATCTACCCTAGTGAGGCAAGTCCTTCATGGGCGATGGTCATGGTGGGATAGACAAGGTAGCTTCTTCGTGGACCCTTCGTGGGTGGAGCTCTTCGTGGACTCGCGCAACCGTTACCCTTCGTGGGTTGAAGTCTCCATCAACGTGGATGTACGATAGCACCACCTACCGGAACCACGCAAAAAATCATCGTGTCTCCAATTGCGTTTGCATACTCCAATCCCATCCCTTTACATTCTTGCAAGTTACATGCTTTACTTTTCGCTGCTCATATACTCTTGCCATGCTTGCTTGAAATATATTGTGAATGGTTAAACTTGTGATAAAACTCCACCTTAACTTGAAGAAACTAAAAACTGCTACTTTTCTTTGTTGAGGGTCTAACCAGCCCCCTCTAGACACCTCTTCTCGATCCTTTCAATTGGTCTCGATTGCTTTGGTTTAATCACCATTGGAGGAAGATGGATGAGTCTATGTTGGGGAGTCTTAGACGTAGAGTGCCTATACTTGATGGAGAGTTCTTTCATGAGTGAAAAATTGAGATGCTTGAGATTTTCAATGAATATCACTTGAACAAGTACATTACTGCTCCTTGTGCGCGCCTTGTTGACCCCTTGCATCCTACTCAATGAGTCTATTGACATGATCCGTAATCTTAGAACTGTCAATTTAATCACTAGAGGATTACCTAGAAACTTGATTGCTAGCTTGCCTACTCTTGATTGTGCTTACACCATATGGAGATTTCTTGAGGAACGATTTCCAAATTATTCCTTGCAAAACTTAGATGAGATTCTTCACAAGTCTATTGCTTTGAGTAATATGAATTCCAATTATCCTAAGTTTGGTGATTGTTTATTTGAGCTTACCAACCTCATGCGTGCCAAAGGATATGTTGGAATCATTAGCAACATCATCTCCGTAGCCATTATAATCCATAAAGATGAACATTGTGATGATTACTTATCTAATGAATCACTCTCTCTAGGAATTGATCAATCACAAGACAATGTTGAACATGGATACTATGATGAGGATGATGATAGTGACTTTGATCTTGATGAGTCTATGAGACACTTTGGTCTTATGGCTAATCTTCGCGGCTACATGGCTGGAGGAAAGGAATGGGTTCTTGATAGTGGATGTACCGATCACATGGCCGGAGACAAGGATATGTTTCGTGATCTTGCTGAAAACGACGAACCTCGAAAGTATGTCACTTTTGGTGACAACTCAAAGGCTAAGGTGGTTGGCCTTGGTAAGGTGGCCATCTCACATGATAACTCCATACAAAATGTTATGCTTGTTGAATCCCTTGGCTATAATTTACTTTCTGTATCTAGACTTGCTGACTTTGGCTTCAATGCCCTATTTACTGTAGTAGATTGCCAAGTGTTTCATAGAGATAATAATAATATGGTCTTTAACGGTGTACGTAGAGGTGATCTTTACATTGTTGATTTCACTAAAAAGGCTCAACCTAGAACTTACTTAATTGCTAAATCCTCTAAAGGCTGGTTGTGGCATAGAAGGTTAGGTCATGTGGGCATGCGAAATCTTGATAAGCTTATTAAAGGTGATCATATTCTTGGAGTGAAAGATGTTATATTTGACAAGGACAGATTGTGCAGTGCTTGTCAAGCAGGAAAACAAGTTGGAGGAAGCCACCCCGTGAAGAACATCATGACCACGAGAAGACCGCTCGAGCTACTTCATATGGATCTCTTTGGTCCCAATGCCTACAAAAGTCTTGGTGGAAACTCATTTGGTTTAGTTATAGTTGATGATTTTTCAAGGTTTACGTGGGTGTTCTTTCTTGATGATAAATTGCAGGTCCAAAAGATCTTCAAGAACTTCGCTAGGAAGGCCCAAAATCAATTTGAAGTGAAGATCAAGAAGGTTCACAGCGACAACAGAACGGAGTTCAAGAACGCAAATGTGGATACCTTTCTTGACGAAGAAGGGATTTCACATGAGTTCTCGGCTACGTACACACCTCAACAAAATGGAGTTGTTGAGAGGAAGAACCGGACTCTTATTGAGATGGCAAGAACAATGCTTGATGAGTACAAGACACCAAAACATATTTGGGCGGAGGCGGTTGAAACATCTTGTCATGCAACAAATCGCTTGTATCTTCACAAGCTACTCGGCAAGATGGCATACGAGCTTCTCACCAGTAACAAGCCCCAAGTTGGATACTTTCGGGTATTCGGCTCAAAGTGCTACATTCTTGATAAGCTGTCACACCCTAGCTAGTTCATGCATTAGAGTGCTTGCATCATGTTTAACTTTATCATAAACTTGGAAATGGGGATGACAGAACCCCTAGCACCCCTCTGACAAAAATGGTGCACAATTTTCTAGGTCATCCTAAGGTCACTGGATTAAATCATTAGTTATTTGAATTTGAGCATTTAAATGCTAGTAAATATTTTAAATGCTCAAATAATCCTAAACTGAAATGTTCCTTGTTGGATTTATTCTTTAAAGTGGGCATGAGCGGTTTGGTGATTTTTGAAAGTGCCTAGGTATTTTTAGAAAAGCCACAAACTTAAAGAAAAATAGAAAACTAGATTAAATAGAAAAGAGAGAGATAGAAAGGCCAGAGGCCACTTACCTGCACTGGGCCGGCCCACCTGGCCCGTGCCAGTCATCACCTACCTCTGCTAGTAGGCAGAGGAGGGACACCGCGACGCCGCCGAGCTCGCCACGCAGGTCCCTGCTCGTCTGCATCGCCTGGACAGCGCGGCGACGCCTCGAAACGCCTCCTCGGTGCCGCCCCGACCTCACCGACACCTCATTCGCCCCCTGCACCTCTCCCTCGCCCTCTCCCACCATGGCCGACGCAGCTGCAGCCACACCGCCGACGTAGACGCGCCCATCGTCGCCTCCTCGTCTCCCCACCGTGTCTAGCAGCTCCGCCACCATCCTCTCCGTTGAGCAGACTGAGCTCCGAGTGCTCGTTCGCCCTGAAGCCACCGCACCGACCTTGTCTTCACCGCCTGTCGCCAGAGATCCACTTCGCCGCCCTGCTTGCTCCAGCTCGTCCCCGACTCCTCTGACCCGCTCATCCGACGCGTCGTGAGCCCTGCTACCTCCTCCTCCTCCTCTCCGTTTGCCTTCTCATGCACCACAGCGACCACACCGAGCTCGCCCGTACACTCCGCCGCCTCTGCACGTCGCCTTCGTGGCCACAACCACGCTAGCTCGATTCCAAGCATGCCACCGCGTTCGCCGCAGCCCAAGCAGCCCGTAGCACTGCTCCATGCACCTCGCCGTGCCTCCTAGCGATGAGTCCGAGCTTGTCCGACCTCTGGCCGCTGCCAAATACTTCGTCGGCGTCGTTTCCGACGACCCTGAGCCCAACCACTAGCACCACCTGACGCGGCTCGATCCCAGCTACACGTAGATGCCCTCCGCCGTCCATTTGGTCGCCGGAGGAGGAATCCCGCGCTGCTCCGCCGCGTCTGGCCTCGCCGGCGTCATGTCTCCGGTGGGTTTGACCCATTTGACCATGTGGGCCCTGCCCCCTGGTCAAACCTAGATTAGGAGTTAAACTAATACTAATTTAGTTAGTTAGCTAACTGTGACACTGACCAGTGGGTCCCACTGGTCAGGTTTGACCTGGACTGCGCAATTGACCTGCTGACGCAATGTTGACGCAATAACTCTTTTCTGGATTTATTCGTATTCAGGAAATTCCAGAAAATAGTGCTAACTTCTAAAAATCATAGAAAATAATCTGTAGCTCCAAATGCAAAGTGTTATATATGAAAAATGATTAGAAAAATCCAATCTATCCATCTGTACCAGTTTCATGCATGTTTAAACAAGTTAACTTGCTGTTTAGTGCAAAACATGATAAAGCACTATTTAAGATCACAAATGGGTTTGAACTTTGAATCTTTGGTTCAAAATGGCTCAAACCCATCTGGTTGTAGATGCATTAGTCCAACACATTCATTTTGCCATGTCACATGCATGCATCATATTGTTGCATATTGTTTGATATTGATTGTGTTACCGGTGCTCTCTGCGGTAGGTTCTGTCACAGAGGATTACCGTGAGTACCCAAGCGAAGGATAGTACCAGTATGCCGATCTGCCAGGCACGCAGCCCCATTGATCATATTGATACAATCCCATGTTCTCGCTCCTGCTCTCATTTACTACATTTAAGACAACAACATTTCAAACTACTTTGTGCTGCGGTAGTTGAACCCATTTCCTCTGCATGACCTGTCATTGCCACAGTAACTAGATGAAACCCACTAGCATGTGTACATGTTGATTGAGCCATGTCTGTGTTTCCTACCTTGCTATGCCCGCTATGCTTAGAGTCATGTCAGGTCTGGTTCATCTGGGTGATGGGCTAGAGTGAAATGAATATGTCGGTAATGTGAGTGATGTGTTGAACACGATTTAGTAAAGGTATCGATGAGAGGCCATGTAGGAGTACATGGTGGGTTGTTTCATTGGAACCGTCCTTAAGCACCGAGACTTGTATGTGTGATTTAAGAACCAGCTACTACCATGCATTGGGCCCAAAACCAATGGACCCTCTCAGCTTCTTAACCACCCTAGTCCTCTGTCCAGGAGTTGCAACTAGTTTCTGGTGTTTATAGGATATGTGTTGGAGGCCATGCATAGCACTGACCCTAGGGGTGGGCTATGATACGATAGATACACCGTGGCCGGGTATGCCGGGCACCCGTTTGGTGTCTCGGAACCCTGTACACATCGTTCGGGGACGTATGTGGAAACCGCAGCCGAACTCCCTACGGATGGAACCTGGATAGGCGATAAACCTGGACTAGAGACTTGAGTGTTTTGGTAGGCCATGGCTGACACCCTCGTTGGGCTTCCGCTTGAAGGTTTCCAAGTACATGTAGTGTAAATGGCGATAAGTGGTGAGAGCGTGTGTGAAGAAGTACACCCCTGCAGGGTTAACATCATCTATTAGAATAGCCGCGTCCGTGGTAAAGGACTACTTGGTTGCCTATACAGTTCATAGACAAGTAAATGGATACTCCTAAAAGCCTCAAGACAAGTGTGAGTGTCGTTGATGGCCCTTCCGTAGGATGACGGAGGAGGATCCTTGGTAGTGTATTGTTGTGGTGAGTAGTGGACTCGTGTGCACAAAACATTTACAAGTTGCTGTCTCGTAGGATAACTTAGCCAAGAGTCAAAGCTGGCTTGCTGCAATAACCCCACTATCCTTCTTGAGAATGTTGCATGTATAGTAGGATCTGTTGTAAGACTTGCTGAGTACCTTTGTACTGTTGCAGAAGAGAACACCGCCCCCTCCGATGGGTTCTCTGTAGATATCGACGTTGACGAGTGACTTGCCACCCATGTGGTGATCCTAAGCCGTGAAGGGCTTTCTAGATAGACATGATTCATCAAGCCTTCTTGCTTTCTAGTTTTCTGTACTCAGACAAGTTTGCTTCCGCATGTGCTTGTATGTTTGTATGACTTGAGTGTCGGGTCGTGTGACCCCTACCTGTATGAACATATTATGTATGGCTCTCTGAAGCCTTCTAAATGAAGTACTTTGAGTTGTAGAGTTTTGTTGTGATGCCATGTTGTATTTACACATATCGAGCATACTGTGTGTATGTTTGAAATGCTTGGTATGTGTGGGATCCGACAATCTACTTGTTTATCCTTGGTAGCCTCTCTTATGGGGAAATGTAGTCTGGTGATTCTACTGAGCCTTGGTAGTCCGCTACAGCCCGGTTTACCGTAGTCCTGCTAGCCTAGCACTACTACTCCGGAACACTTAGACTGGCCGGCATGGGATTCACTTCGTTCCTATGTCTGTCCCTTTAGGGAAATGTCATGCGGAGACATCCAGAGTCCTATTAGCCTGCTATAGCCCGGGTTCTCGGAGTCCTGTTAGCCCAGTTGCTACACCCCGGATTCATACGCTGTTGACCCACATGCTCGATGTTGATTCATGTATGCCTGTCCTCGTAAGTTAGTGCCAATTTGGGTTCACAACTAGTCATGTCAACCCGGGTTCTCTGTCATATGGATGCTAGCGACACTATCATATACGTGAGCCAAAAGGCGCAAACAGTCCCGGGCCATGGTAAGGCGACACCCGTGGGAATACCGTGCGTGAGGCCGCAAAGTGATATGAGGTGTTACAGGCTAGATCAGTGTGACTTAGAATCGGGGTCCTGAGAGTGTTGGCATCAGAGCCGGACTGCCTGTAGGTTCGTTAAGCCAAACTGGTCAATGTCGAGTCTAGAAATTCTTTAGTTATATGTAGGGGAATTGATTGTGCGAGGGACGTAAGGCTCTTTTTACTCCTTTACCTTATGCCCCCTGATCTGAGTCATCCTCTTCTCTTTCTACGTGGGTTAAGGACTAGGATCTCATTTTTCTATCAGGTTCACGTGTTACTAATCCGTAGAATCTTAGGATTGTTGGTTCTAGGCCTTAGTTCAGTTTCTACTACTTTTAGTATGTTGTTAGTTGAACCGGAACCTTGATATGATGTTGTTGAGTGGCTTTGCCAACTGTTGTGAATGTCTCAAATCTTTTGTCTGAGCATTTATAGCCGTTATGTTGTCCGATTTCTCCTAGAAAATTCTAATGCCTTTGCATTATTTCATGCTTTCAGATGACCACCCGCACCCAGAATCAAGTGGTTCGTTTGACTCGGTGCCTCGATGTACCTGGTCACACTGCCATGCTGGTCCGCATGATGATCGAGGCTGGCTATCGATGGTATCCTGAGTATACCATTGAGGAGCAGTATCGAGATTTCAATCAAAGTCAATACCTTTGCACAGTCAGGATATACCCTTCCTATCTTGGAGCTACTAAACCCCTCCATTGCTCATATGGACTTGGGCTTACCATCGAGATGTTCGTGCAGGACGCTGCTTACTCGATGATGACTATCATGCGAGCTAGACTTGCCTTGCTTCGGAACACTGAGTTCCACTATATGCCAGCATCACTCCCTGGGGCAGAAGGTTACTACTAGGCTCTCTACACTGACTCCTCCAATGAGGATTCACTACTCCGCACCACCGCAGAGATACTTGAGGACAAGGACCATGAGAATCATGCCTTGCGATTGGAGCTCTTCAACACTCGAGTTGACCACTGGGCCACCCTGACACGGTTTGCACCTGCCGTGCAGGCTGGGTATATGGACATGAGGGATTTGTACCCCGTGCGGTCTGGTCTGTCGGATCGTATGGACTGGCGTGATGTAGGAGGCATCACCCCTCCCCGTGGACCCCGTCTGCCACCGTTCATTGGACCGAGGCCACATCCGAGTCCTTATGGACCGCAAGCCCCACAGGACCGACTGTTTCCAGATGATCATGTTTAGCTCCCAGGACATGGTGGTAATCTCTATGAAGATGACTACGGAGACGTCTGAGTTGGTAGTAGCTTCACTAGTATTGTAACAGTTGTATTTCCATAGTCCTACGCGTCTGGTGGAATATGACTTAGTGTGTACTAAATTCCGGAGGCGTAGATAAATAATGTATAGGAGCTTGGAATGCCTCTGATGAGATGTACTGTTCTTTCATCGTAGTTGTACTTCAGCTTGGGCTTGTACTAAACTATGTATGGTGTGCATGAATGATGGTGTATATATGGCAATTTCTGTATTACCATGTCGTAGAAATGAACATCTCTGCATTCCGTATCATCCATTACATTCTGCATTCCTGTGCCAGAGTTTTGCCATCCTTGTCTAAACCGTTTTTTTTGTTTTCCTAGGATGGTGAACACCCGAAGCATCCCTATTGTTCAGGAGCAGGGTGAAGCCAGTGGAGCTAGGGATGCGAATCTGCCCCATCCACCTTCCTTGGCTGAAGCCATGTTGGAGGCAGAAAAGAATAAACACGAGACCAATCGGTTGTTAGAATGCATCGAGCAGAATACGACACGTTCCCAGAGGAACGACTTGGTGTCTCTCAATGATTTCATCAAGCTGACCCCACCAAACTTCCATCATTCTGTCGAGCCTCTCGATGCGGATGATTGGCTGCGCAACATTACCCATAAGCTATGTTCTGCACGCATAGCCGAAGCTGACAAAGTCACTTATGCTGCTTATTGCCTTGAGGGCCCTGCTAGCTTTTGGTGGGAAAACTATGAGGCTATGCGCCCAGCCGACCAGGTTACCACTTGGGCAGAATTCAGCGCGGCTTTCCGTGAACACCACATTCTGGAGGGTCTTATGGATCGTAATAGAGAGGAATTTTGCAACTTCACCCAAGGTAGACTGACTGTGGATGCCTACAGCCGTGAGTTTGGAAACTTGGTATGTTATGCACCTGAGGAAGTGTCCACTAACGCCAATAAGCAGGCGAGGTTCCGGAAGGGACTTAGCCCCGAGCTTTGCCGTGACCTCCATTTGCACGAGTGAACCTCCTTCTAGAAGCTTGTGAAGAAAGCCATCAGTGCTGAAACCGGCCAGACTGACTATGAAGCTACATGTAAGCATTCCCGTAATTTTGGTTCTTCATCCGGCTCTGGTTCTCAGAAGTACCGGGTGTGTATTCCAAACACAGCTCTGCCATCCAGGTTACCTCCGAGGCCATCCTATGAGGCGCCTCGCCCAACCCAGCAGTATGCACCGCCTAAGGCTTATGGTGGACCGGCCGCCAATGCTGCTCCGCGCACCAACACGGTGACATGCTTCAAGTGCGAAGAGTCGGGTCACTACATTCGAGAGTGTCCCCAGAACAACAACCCCAACCAGTCTGGAAAGTCCGTTGGCCATGGTAAGCCAGCGGGAAAGGTGCTTTATGCCAAGCCAGCCACCACTGCACGTGGCCATGTTAACTATGTCTCAGCAGAGGAGGCTCATGATGATCCTAACATCGTCCTTGGTACGCTCCTTGTTAACTGCCATCTGACATTTGTTCTTTTCGATACTGGAGCATCTCATTCATTCATATCTGGGAGCTATGCTCGATTACATAACACGACATTCTGTGACATGCCCACCACCATGGAAATTCAAACCCCTGGCTCTAGATGGCAAACTTCTAGAGTAAGCCATGGGAATGAAATTCTTGTCGATGGACTTGTCTTCCTTGCATCCTTAATAGCTCTCAAGTCCTCGGACATAAATATCATCTTAGGTATGGACTGGATGTCAGCCCATTATGCTAAGATTGATTGTGCCACTAGAACGGTTCAACTTACTCACCCATCGGGCAAGATGGTAATGTCTTAACCCGAATGGCCAAGCGTCAACTCTACTCTCTTAATGCCAGTCCTCTTCTAGGCCTCGAAGACATACTGGTAGTCCATGACTTTCCAGATGTCTTTCTAGAAGAACTGCCAGGTGTCCCACCTAACAGAGATGTCGAGTTCGTGATAGACCTTGTACCAGGAACTGTTCCAATCTCTAGAAGACCCTATAAGATGGCACCCCTAGAACTAGCTGAGCTTAAGAAACAACTCGATGATTCCTTGAAAAAGGGTTTCATTCGTCCTAGTTCTTCTCCATGGGCTTGCCCCGTCCTCTTCGTCAAGAAGAAGGATGGTACGGATCAGATGGTTGTAGATTATCGACCCGTCAACTTGGTCACCATAAAGAACAAGTATCCCCTCCCCAGGATCAACGACCTGTATGATCAGCTCGCTTGATCCTCAGTCTTTTCCAAAATGGATTTGAGGTTGGGCTACCCTCAAATCAAAATAAAAAACAGGGACATTCCCAAAACGGCCTTTGTTACTCGTTATGGCCAATACAAGTACACCGTCATGTCCTTCGGTTTAACCAATGTTGCAGCCACCTTCTCTCGTTTGATGAATTCGATCTTCATGGAGTACTTGGATAAATTTGTAGTGGTATATTTGGATGATATACTCATCTACTCCAAGAACAAGGAAGATCATGCCGAGCATCTAAGGCTAGTATTGACGAAACTTCGAGAGCATTGCCTTCATGCCAAATTCTCCAAGTGTGAATTCTGGTTGCTAGAAGTGACCTATCTAGGCCACGTAATCTCTGGTAAGGGTATTGCTGTCAATCCCGAGCGAGTTCAAGTTGTCCTTGATTGGACTCCACCTGAAGCGGTCAAGCAAGTTCGGAGTTTCCTTGGCTTAGCGAGCTACTGTCGCCGCTTCGTCGAGAATTTCTCCAAGGTTGCTAAACCTCTAACTAAACTCCTCAAGAAAGATAAAAAGTTCGAGTGGACCCCATAGTGCGAGTTCAGCTTTCAGGAACTGAAAAGACGCCTAACATCTGCTCCCATACTTGTACCACCAGATTTTTCTAAGGACTTTGTTATCTATTGCAACGCCTCGCGACAAGGACTAGGTTGCATACTCATGCAAGATTGTCATGTAATAGCCTATGCTTCACGGCAGTTACACCCACATGAGGAAAACCATCCCACACATGATCTAGAGCTTACAGCTGTAGTCCATGCACTCAAAACCTGGCGACATTACCTTCTCGGTAATCGTTGCGAGATCTTCACCGATCACCAAAGTCTGAAGTATATCTTCACCCAACCAGATTTGAATCTCAGACAAAGACGTTGGGTCGAGTTGATTTCATATTATGACTTAGGGATAACTTACACCCTGGGAAAAGCCAATGCTATGGCTGATGCACTAAGTGGTAAATCCTATTGTAACAACCTGATGTTACAACAAAGTCAACCACTTCTCCACAAGGAATTTCGGAAGATTAACCTTCACATTGTTCCTCAAGGATTCCTATCTACCTTGGTGGCGAAACCTACCCTTACGGATCAGATCATCAAAGCACAGAAGGTTGACCCGAGAATTTCCCGTATCAAGAGAAATATCAAGAAAGGAGTCATGAATTGTTTCTCCATTGATGATCAAGGTGTGGTGTTCTTTGGAAACCGCTTGGTGGTTCCCAAGGCATGAAACCTAAGGCGACTGATCCTTAAGGAAGCTCATGAATCCCCTCTCACCATTCATCCCGGTAGTACTAAAATGTATGAAGACCTACGCCAGAGGTTTTGGTGGACCAAGATGAAGAGAGAAATTGCTCAATATATTGCAAATTGCGACGTCTGTCGTCGTGTTAAAGCAAAGCATCAATGGCTTGATGGCACCCTTCAACCTTTAGCTATTCCTGAATGGAAATGGGATAAAATTGGTATGGACTTCATCACCAGGTTTCCCAGGACCAAGAAAGGGAATAATGCTATCTTTGTTGTCATCGATCGTCTTTCCAAAGTAGCCCACTTCCTACCTGTTCGGGAGAGTATAACCGCTAGCCATCTAGCAGACCTGTATATCTCTCGAATAGTGTCTCTTCATGGTGTTCCATTCGAGATTAACTTAGACCGTGGAAGTCTCTTCACCTCACGATTTTGGGAAAGTTTCCAAAATGCTATGAGGACTTGTCTCTCCTTTAGTACCGCCTTCCACCCTCAATCAAGTGGTCAAGTAGAGCACGTAAATCAAATTCTGGAAGATATGCTCCGAGCTTCTGTTATCTCATTCGGAATGGATTGGGAGAAATGCCTTCCATTTGCTGAATTTTCTTATAACAATAGCTATCAATCTAGCTTGGGCAAAGCTCCTTTTGAAGTTCTCTATGGACGAAGGTGTGGAACGCCTCTTAACTGGTCAGAAACCGGGGAAAGACAATTCTTTGGCCCGGATATGATCTAGGAAGCAGAAGAGCAAGTTCGCATTGTTCGTGAAAAGTTGAAAACAGCCCAATCCCATCAAAAGAGCCAATATGATCGTAAACATAAGGCCATGACTTTTGAAGTCGACGAGAAGGCTTACCTTTCAGTTACTCCTCTGAAGGGAACTCATCGATTTAGTATCAAAGGCAAATTGGCTCCTCATTAGATTGGTCCCTTTAGCATTCTCGCCAAACGAGGAGAAGTTGCCTACCAATTGGAACTACCTCCGCATCTCTCTAGAGTTCATGATGTCTTCCACGTTTCTCAACTCAGGCGTTGCTTCTCGTATCCTATCCGTGGAGTGGACCACGAAATGCTTTATCTCCAAGATAATCTCACATACCGGGAATATCCCGTTCGTATCCTTGATCAAGCCGAGCGTACCACTCGACGCCATAACATCAAGTTTTTCAAGGTTCAATGGTCACACCATTGCGAGAAAGAAGCCACTTGGGAAAGGGAGGATCGTCTACGACTTGAATAACCCACCTTCTTTTCGACGGACCCTGAATCTCGGGACGAGATTTCTCTGAGTGGGGGTGAGTTGTCACACCCTAGCTAGTTCATGCATTAGAGTGCTTGCATCATGTTTAACTTTATCAAAAACTTGGAAATGGGGATGACAGAACCCCCAGCACCCCCTAAAACCAACTAGGGTTTACTAAAAATATTTTCAATGAACCTGAAATGCCCTTCTAAAATGTTCATCATCGTTGCCTTGGTCCTAAACCTCTGACAAAAATGGTGCACAATTTTCTAGGTCATCCTAAGGTCACTGGATTAAATCACTAGTTATTTGAATTTGAGCATTTAAATGCTAGTAAATATTTTAAATGCTCAAATAATCCTAAACTAAAATGTTCCTTGTTAGATTTATTCTATACAGTGGGCATGAGCAGTTTGGTGATTTTTGAAAGAGCCTAGGTATTTTTTGAAAAGCCACAAACCTGAAGAAAAATAGAAAACTGGATTAAATAGAAAGAGAGAAAGAGAAAGACCAGAGGCCACTTACCTGCACTAGGCCGGCCCACCTGGCCCATGCCAGTCATCACCTACCTCTGCTAGTAGGCAGAGGAGGGACACCGCGACGCCGCCGAGCTCGCCATGCAGCTCCCTGCTCGTCTGCTTCACCTGGACAGCGCGGCGACGCCTCGAAACGCCTCCTCGGTGCCGCCCCGACCTCACCGACACCTCATTCGCCCCCTGCACCTCTCCCCCGACCTCTCCCACCAAGGCCGACGCAGCTGCAGCCGCACCGCCGATGTAGACGCGCCCACCATTGCCTCCTCGTCGCCCCACCGTGTCCAGCAGCTCCGCCATCGTCCTCTTCGTCGAGCACACCGAGCCCCGAGTGCTCGTTCGCCCTGAAGCCACCGCACCGACCTTGTCTTCACCGCCCGTCGCCAGAGATCCACTTCGCCGCCCGCTTGCTCCGGCTCGTCCCCGACTCCTCTAACCCGCTCATCCGACGCACCGTGAGCCCTGCTACCTCCTCCTCCTCTCCGCTTGCCTTCTCATGCACCACAGCGACCACACCGAGCTTGCTCGCACGCGCCGCCGCCTCCGCGCATCACCATCGTGGCCACAACCACGCTGGCTCGATTCCGAGCACGCCATCGCGTTCGCCGCAGCCCAAGCAGCCTGTACCACTGCTCCATGCACCTCACCGTGCCTCCTAGCGACGAGTCCACGTGTGTCCAAGCTCTAGCCTCCGCCAAAGTCGTCGCTGGTGTCGTTTCCGGCGACCCCGATCCCAACCACTAGCACCACCCGACGCGGCTTGCTCCTAGCTACACGTAGATGCCCTCCGCCGTCCATTTGGTCGCCGGAGGAGGAATCCTGCGCTGCTCCACCACGTCTGGCCTCGCCGGCGTCATGTCGCCAGTGGGTTTGACCCATTTGACCATGTGGGCCCTGCCCCCTGGTCAAACATAGATTAGGAGTTAAACTAATACTAATTAGTTAGTTAGCTAACTGTGACACTGACCAGTGGGTCCCACTGTTCAGGTTTGACCTGGACCGTGTAGTTGACCTGCTGACGCAGTGCTGACGTAGTAACTCTTTTCTGGATTTATTCTTATTCAGGAAATTCTAGAAAATAGTGCTAACTTCAAAAAATCATAGAAAATAATCTGTAGCTCCAAATGCAAAGTGTTCTATATGAACAATGATCAGAAAAATCCAATCTATCCATCTGTACTAGTTTCATGCATGTTTAAACAAGTTAACTTGCTATTTAGTGCAAAACATGATAAATCACTATTTAAGATCACAAATGAGTTTGAACTTTGAATCTTTGGTTCAAAATGGCTCAAACCCATCTCGTTGTAGATGCATTAGTCTAACACACTCATTTTGCCATGTCACATGCATGCATCATATTGTTTGATATTGATTGTGTTACCGGTGTTCTCTGTGGTAGGTTCTGTCTCGGAGGATTACCGTGAGTACCCAAGCGAAGGACAGTACCAGTCTGCCGATCTGCCAGGCAAGCAGCCCATTGATCATATTGATAAAATCCCATGTTCTTGCTCCTGCTCTTATTTACTACATTTAATACAACAACATTTCAAACTATTGTGTGCTACGGTAGTTGAACCCATTTCCTCTGCATGACCTGTCATTGCCACGGTAACTAGATGAAACCCACTAGCGTGTGTAGGAGTTGATTAAGACATGTCTATGTTTCCTACCTTGCTATGCCTATTATGCTTAGAGTCGTGTCAGGTCTGGTTCATCTGGGTGATGGGCTAGAGTGAAATGAATATGTCAGTAATGTGATTGATGTGCTGAACACGATTTGGTAAAGGTATCGATGAGAGGCCATGTAGGAGTACATGGTGGGTTGTTTCATTGGAACCGTCCTTAAGCACCAAGATCTGTATGTGTGATTTAAGAACCAACTACTACCATGCATTGGGCCCGAAACCAATGGACCCTCTCGGCTTCTTAACCACCCTAGTCCTCTGTCCAGGAGTTGCAACTAGTTTCTGGTGTTTATAGGATATGTGTTGGAGGCCGTGCGTAGCGCTGACCCTAGGGGTGGTCTATGATGCGGTAGATACACCGTGGCCGGGTATGCCGGGCGCCCGTTTGGTGTCTCAGAACCCTGTACACATTGTTTGGGGCCGTATGTGGAAACCTCGGCTGGACTCCCTACGGATGGAACCTGGATATGCGATAAACATGGACTAGAGACTTGAGTGTCTAGGTAGGCCGTGGCCGACACCCTCGTTGGGCTTCCGCTTGAAGGTTTCCAAGTACATGTAGTGTAAATGGCAGTAAGTGGTGAGAGAGTGTGTGAAGAAGTAGACCCCTGCAGGGTTAACATCATCTATTCGAATAGCCGCGTCCACGGTAAATGACTACTTGGTTGCATATACAGTTCATAGACAAGTAAATGGATACTCCTAAAAGCCTCAAGACAAGTGTGAGTGCCGTGGATGGCCCTTCCGTAGGATGACGGAGGAGGATCCTCGGTAGTGTATTGTTGTGGTGATTGTGGACTCGTGTGTGTAAAACATTTACAAGTTGCTGTCTCGTAGGATAACTTAGCCAAGAGTCAAAGCTAGCTTGCTGCAATAAGCCCACTATCCTTCTTGAGAATGTTGCATGTATAGTAGGATCTGTTGTAAGACTTGCTGAGTACCTTTGTACTGTTGCAGAAGAGAACACCGCCCCCTCCGATGGGTTCTCTGTAGATCTCGACGTTGACGAGTGACTTGCCACCCATGTGGTGATCCTGAGCCGTGAAGGGCTTTTCAGATAGATAGGCTTCGTCAAGCCTTCTTGCTTTCTAGTTGTCTGTACTCAGACAAGTTTGCTTCCGCATGTGCTTGTATGTTTGTATGACTTGAGTGTCGGGTTCTGTGACCCCTACCTGTATGAACATATTATGTATGGCTCTCTGAAGCCTTCTAAATGAAGTACTTTGAGTTGTAGAGTTTTGTTGTGATGCCATGTTGTATTTACACATATCGAGCATATTGTGTGTATGTTTGAAATGCTTGGTATGTGTGGGATCTGATAATCTAGTTGTTTATCCTTGGTAGCCTCTCTTATGGGGAAATGTAGTCTGGTGCTTCCACTGAGCCTTGGTAGTCCGCTACAACCCGGTTTACCAGAGTCCTGCTAGCCCAACACTACTGCTCCGGAACACTTGGACTGGTCGGCCTGTGATTCACTTTGTTCCCGTGTCTATCCCTTCGGGGAAATGTCACGCGGAGACATCCGGAGTCCTGTTAGCCTGCTAGAGCCCGGGTTCCCGGAGTCCTGTTAGCCCAGTTGCTACATCCGGATTCATACGATGTTGACCGACATGCTCGATGTTGATTCATGTATGCTTGTCCCCGTAAGTTAGTGCCACTTTGGGTTCACGACTAGTCATGTCGGTCCGGGTTTTCTGTCATATGGATGCTAGCGACACTATCATATATGTGAGCCAAAAGGCGCAAACGGTCCCGGGCCATGGTAAGGCGACACCCGTGGGAATACCGTGCGTGAGGCCGCAAAGTGATATGAGGTGTTACAGGCTAGATCGGTGTGACTTAGAATCGGGGTCCTGACATAAGCATCGTCATTCTAAATTTGCTCCTAAATCTCATGAGGGTTTCCTACTCGGTTATGTCTCAAACTCTCACACCTAGCATGTCTACAACAATTTCACCCGAAAGGTTGAAGAGACGATAGATGTGAAGTTTGATGAATCTAATGGCTTTCAAGTAGAGAAATTGCCAATTGATGTAGGAGACAAAGACCCTTTCGGAAGCAACCCAAGACTTGTCTATTGGCAAGATTCATCCAATGGAGGTGAAGGAGAGTACCTCGTCCGTCCAAGTGGAAGCTTCTACCTCGCGACAAGGTGAACCAAGAGTTGTCATGGAAGCATCCACAAGTGGGACACACCAAGATGAAGAGAACGAGGAAGTACACCAAGATGAACCTCATTGAGGGAGTCCTGGACTAAGGGGTCCTCGAGCGTCCGGCCTGTTAGCCATGGGCTGAACTGATGGGCTATGAAGATACGAAGACCGAAGACTGCACCTGTGTCCGGACAGGACTCTCCTTGGCGTGGAAGGCGAGCTTGGCGATCGAATAAGTAGATTCCTTTCTTTTGTAACTGACCTTGTGTAACCCTAGATCCTCCCGGTGTCTATATAAACCGGAGGACTTAGTCCGGAGGAGGGAGAATCATTACCATAGTCATACATGCTAGGCTTCTAGGGTTTAGCCATCTCGATCTCGTGGTAGATCAACTCTTGTAATACTCATATTCATCCAGATCAATCAAGTAGGAAGTAGGGTATTACCTCCATAGAGAGGGCCAGAACCTGGGTAAACATCGTGTCCCCTATCTCCTGTTACCATCGACCTTAGACGCATAGTTGAGGACCCCCTACCCGAGATCCGCCGGTTTTGACACCGACATTGGTGCTTTCATTGAGAGTTCCACTGTGCCGTCCTCAAAAGGTTTGATGGCTCCTTCAATCATCCACAATGATGGTGTCCAAGGGGAGGTCTTCCTCCCTAGACAGATATTCGTGTTCGGCGGCTTCGCACTGCGGGCCAGCTCTCTTGGCCATCTGGAGTAGATCGACAGCTACGCCCCTGGCCGTCAGGTCAGATTCAGGAGCTTGAACTACGTCACGGATATCCGCGGAGACTTGATCTTCGATGGATTCAATACCACGAAGTCGCTCCCCGTCACCTAGATGAACATGACTTAGATTTTTCATTGGGCCATACGCAGGAAATTGCACCTGTAGCCGCTCTGGCCTTAGATCCGGAGCAGGTCGCGCGATCCGAAGACAGGAAGCTTAACCCCGCCAAGGAAGCTGCAGACTCCATGGTGTTGGAACCGCACACAGACCTAACCTATGGTAATGCCTGTGTCACCGGAACCTCGGGCTCGTTTCCGGTTAAAAGTTCCGAACTATATGCGTCCGCGCGTGTCGAGCATGACCGGTTATCGATCGCCGAATTCAGCGCCACAGACATCTTTCGGCACTCACCCTTGGGCGATGTTCTGAATTCATTAAAAAACCTATCCTCAGCAGGGGAGTCACATCCAAACTATATCCGGTTCAAACTAGAAGCTGATGACAAGGAATTTCGCTCCCCACCCGCCACCCACTTTATAGCCACTGTCGAGGATTTAACCGACATGCTTGATTATGGCTCCAAAGACATCGACGGTATGGACGATGATGCTGATGAGGAGCAAAACCAAAATCCACCATTTGCTGGATGCTGGACGGCCACTTCTTCGTACGATGTGTACATGGTGGACACACCCAAAACAACCAACGGCAATGACAAAGAAAATCCAGTCGAGAATAAACCTCTTGAGACACAGCAAAAACGCCGGCATCCTCGGCGCCGCTCTAAGTCACGTCGTTCAAAAGATAGAAATGCTTCCACCAGAGAAAATAATACTCCGGACGCCGCCGAAAACAATGAGGACCTTGCTAAGGTAACATCCGAACAGGAGTAGCAAGAAAACAGGCAAGCTAGCCCCGACGAACAGGCCAGGCCCAACGACTCGGAGGACGGCAGTTATCGTCCGCTCTCTGAGGATGAGAAAAGCCTCGACAACGAAGATTTCATCATGCCTGAGGAACCTCTCGAGCAGGAGTGCTTCAAGCGCCAGCTAATAGCCACCGCAAAGAGCCTGAAAAAGAAGCAGCAGCAGCTTCAAGCTGACCAAGATCTGCTCGTCGACAGGTGGACTGATGTTCTGGCAGCCGAAGAATATGGCCTCAGACGCCCAGCCAAGAGTTACCCAAAGCGAAGGTTGCTACCTCAGTTCGATGAAGAGGCGCCGGAGCCCATACCTCCCTCGCGTAATGCGGCCGATCGACCAGTATGCGGTCGGGACAGTGCGGCGGACCGACCACCATGTGGTTGGGATAGAGCGGCAACTCAGGCCGAACAATAGCCTGCCCCACCGCCACGTAAAAAATAAAGACAAAACAGTTCGGGGTCATACATACGACCTTCGGCAGACCCTGGATAGTAGAGCAGGATATACCCGATCGATTTACGTATTGCGAGGACATTCCTCGACACGTGATGATGGCTACCTATTCGGACGTGACAAACCTAGTGACGACCGAGCCGACAACCGCAGACGGACTCCAGCGGACCTATGTCATGATGCGGCCAGGTATAGAGGCGCCGCACACCCTCTTTGCTTCACTGATGAAGTAATGGATAACGAATTCCCCGAAGGGTTCAAACCCGTGAATATTGAATCATACAACGGGACAACTGATCCCGCGGTATGGATCGAGGACTTTATCCTACACCTCCACATGGCCCGCGGAGATGACCTCCATGCTATGAAATACCTCCCACTAAAGCTTAAAGGACCAGCTCGGCACTGGTTAAACAACCTGCCTGAAAATTCTATCGGGAGATGGGAGGACTTGGAAGAAGCCTTCCTCGACAACTGCCAAGGTACATATGTTCGGCCACCAGATGCCGATGATTTAAGCCACATAGTTCAACAACCTGGAGAGTTAGCCAGGAAATTCTAGACTAGGTTCCTAACCAAAAAGAACCAGATCGTCGACTGTTCGGATACCGAAGTCCTAGCGGCCTTTAAACATAGCATCCGCGACGAATGGCTCGCCCGCCACCTCGGCCAAGAAAAGCCAAAATCTATGGCAGCCCTTATGGCACTCATGGCCCGCTTCTGCGCGGGTGAGGTTAGTTGGCTGGCTCGTAGCAAAAACACAGCCAGCGAGGCAGGCCCCTCCGAGGTCAAAAATAGCAATGGCAAGCTCCGACCTCACAGACACAAACGCCGAAGCAATTGTGATAATACCGAAGACACTACAGTCAACGCCGGATTCAGCGGCTCCAAGTCCAGCCAGTGGAAAAAACCATACAAAAGAAACAATCAGGGACCATCCAGCTTGGACCGCATACTCGATTGCCCGTGCCAGATATATGGCACCCTAGACAAACCAACGAATCATACCAAGAGAGATTGTTGGGTTTTCAAATAGGCCGACAAATTAAACATCGAGAACAGGGAAAAGGGATCACAAAGCGAGGACGACGACGAGGAGTCCCAGCAACCAAACACAGGGGGACAGAAGAAGTTTCCCCCTCAAGACAAAACAGTGGACATGATATTTGCTACACACATCCCCAAAAGGGAGCGCAAGCGCGCACTAAGGGACATCTACGCGATAGAGCCAGTCGCCCCAAAATTCAACCCATGGTCGTCATTCTCAATCACCTTTGATCGTCGGGATCATCCGACTAGTATCCGTCATGGTGGCTCAGCCGCGCTAGTCCTCGACCCTATCATTGACGGATTTCACCTGATGCGCATCCTTATGGATGGGGTAGCAGCCTCAATCTGCTCTATCAGGACCCAGTGCGCAAAATGGGCATTAATCCATCACGGATCAAACCCACAAAGACTACCTTCAAAGTAGTCATACCATGTGTAGAGGCCCACTGTACGGGCTCAATCACGCTTGAGGTTGTCTTCGGATCTCCGGACAATTTCCAAAGCGAGGAGTTAATCTTCGACATAGTCCCCTTTCGCAGCGGCTATCACACACTGCTCGGACGGACCGCATTCGCCTGATTCAACACAGTGCCACACTATGCTTATCTAGCTCAAGATGCCCGGTCCACGTGGAATCATAACAGTCAATGGAAATAAGGAACGCTGCCTCCGTACAGAAGAGCACACAGCTGCTGTCAGATCACGGGTTCCGGCAAAACCCTCAAGGTTCGAACACTGGGGTGCGCACGAAGATCTCCCCCTACCGACCCACGCCCTAGCTTTGCTAAGATCTTACGGGCTAACTCGTCGAACTCGTAACACAAAGGGCACAAGATTTATACTGGTTCGGGCCACCGTTGTGGTGTAATACCCTACTCCAGTATGGTGGTGGTGGATTGCCTCTTGGGCCGAGGATGAACAATACAAGGGGAAGAACAGCCTCCCGAGGAGAGGTGTTCTTGTGCTCGATGAACTTGTGGTGGTTCTGGTTACTCTCAATCCGTCTGATCCACCCCCCTAGCTATGGAGGTGGCTAGTCCTATTTGTAGAGCCCCTGTTCCTCTCCACAAATATTGAGCGGGAAGGGAGCCAACAACGGCCAATTCAAAAGGGGACAGCTAGTACAGCTTATCCTAACAAAAGTGGTCTTTGCCTGCCAAATGCTCTGGTGGTGACGCCGTCTTGGGCTCCATGGTGACCTCCGTCTTACCGTCCTGCTGGTCTTGGTCTCATTGCACCGATATGGAAACCTTTGCTTGATGCCCCGATACTCCGCGCCTGCGCCTGCTTCCTTAGCACCAAAGAGGAAATAAGGACACTGTGTGCACTGGCGCCCTCCTAGCCTTGGTTGTCATGGCTCACGTCATCGGAACCTCACGAGGTTTGACTGGCCTTAATCTCTCCGCCCCTCGCGAGCCAGCCTGGCGAGGCCGCTCCTGAGGAGGTCTTGTGTCGTCCACCTCGCGAGGCTTGGCCCCTCGCGAGGGTCTTGAGTCCTTGCTGGTGAAGATGGGCCATGCGGGCCTGCTCGCAGAGCCACGCTGTGGGCCGCATGCAGGCAAGTCTGGGGACCCCTGTTCCCAAAACGCCGACAGCTGCCTTAGCAGCAGAAGTACAAAGCGGCCTTCTCAAGTAGAACCTTAATTTGGCTGCCGAGCCCACGGACACCGTCAAGAGGGTCCGGAATACCCTGCAGCAGGACAACTCGGCTCGTCAGGATATAGACTAGCAATTCGGCCTCCGTCTCAGTCCTGGTCAAGTAGTGGCATTCGCACCACGCGTACATAACTACGCACTCAAAATTCCATGGGCATCGACGGAGGCATAGCTAGTTTTTGATCCACAGTACGGCTCAACCGACACCGGATACACACATACTTTCACTTTTATTCGTTCCCTTTTCAGGTTTCAATCCCGCAAGCCCCATCTGATGGCCTGATAACCAGTCCTCTTGGAGGATAAACACACCAAGACAGCGAGAAACGCAGACGTATGGCAGATTTTCAAGGTGGTTTCATTAACAATCACTCTACCTGTTTTTTAGGACCCACATGTAGCTCTCCCTTGGTTTTTGGCATGTTAAATAGCCTGTTGCTTATCGCACTACTTGTATCAATGCGCCTCGACGTATTAACCAAATTACAATGAAAACAGTTTGCGGCTGGAGCTTTAGGGCCCCAGCTTATCACCTTTACACCCTTTCCGTTTTCTTTCTTTTTTCCCTTTTCTCTTCTTCTCCCCTGTGGGTAACCCTATTAGGTAGCACCCATACACTTTGGTACGTTTGATGTTTGCCAGGGGCTTCATAGCACCCCACACTACGGCAATAAAAGTCCGAACACTTTTTATAGTATAGTTCGGCACCCCGAATTTAGCACTATATGCATTGGCTCCGAATCATGTCTTTGGTCAATAGTTGGGTTGCCCGGCTCCTGTGCTTGCTACCTTATGTTCCGCTATATTGCCTAAGGTAGTAAAGGGAGAACTACTGCGATTGTGCCTTGGTTTATCCAAAGGAGCACTTCAGTAGAGAAAGCCAAAAACTGACTGTCATGATGCGACGAGAGCCGGTTAGCTCTTCGGAGGTTGCAAATCGTTGGAGATTTCTTCCGCATTACGCGAAGGATCGGTACTTCTCGATCAGATGCTTATAGGACTTTGGTTCATATTCTAGGGGTTGCGCCCATGTTTTTATTGTCAAACTCCTATGGCTAAGTGAGGGTGTTAAAGTCGCATAGTCTGATTGCCTAGTTCGTTGCGCTAAACAACTCCTTCAAAGACCATACAATTGGATCAAGATTGTTTAGATTCCATCCCGAACACCTTCGTACTACCTACGTGGGGGAAGAAGCCGAAGACTTGCCAACCCTCAGATTTCAAACAACACGGCCGCACAGGAGGTAAAATTTAAAACATAACAAGCATTATATTACAAACCCACTTTGTTTTATCATACAAGGTAGAAGGAACTTGAATACATTCTGTCAAAGATAATGTCCTACGAACGCTGTGTCGCTACAATACAAGACCCCTCCAGGACGTCGCCAAAATACCGCTCGGGTATATGGTGCTCCTTGCCCTCAGGCGGCCCCTCGGTCACAAGCTTGATGGCGTCCATCTTCGCCCACCAGACCTTGACGCGGGCAAAGGCCATATGCGCGCCCTCGATACAGACGGACCGCTTGACATCGTCCAGCCTAGGACAGGCATCCACCAGCCACTTCACGAGGCTGAAGTAACTGCCGGGTATAGCTTCGGCTGGCGACACATGGATTATTAAATCCTTCATGGCCAGTTCGGCCACCCTGTGTAGCTCGACCAGTTGTTTTAGCTGATCGCTGAAGGGCACTGGATGTTCTGGCGCAAGATAATGTGACCAGAACAGTTTCTCCGTGGAGCTCCCTTCTTCGGCTCGGAAGAACTCCGCGGTGTAGGACACACTACATGGCAGATCAACAAAAGCCCCTAGAGAACTCCGAATCCGGGTTAGTAAAAGATACTTCCTCTTCACATACTTGCTTTGCATACTAAATGCCTTACCCGCCGCGATCGTCCTGGCCTCCTGGATCTCTCCAAGGGTGCCCTGGGCCTCACTCCGGGCCGTCTCCGCACTCTGACGAGCCTTGGCGAGTTCGGTCTCTTGAGCCGATGCATCGCGCTCCAAGGTCTCGTACTTCCTCACCGCGTCCTGGAGCTCTTGTTGGACCTCGTTGACCCGGGCCTTGAGCTTCTTACGTGCGGCCTGCTCCTTGACAGCCTTCCCCTCAGCTTCAGCCAGGGCCTTTCTCAGGGCCTCGACCTTGGTCTTCACTTCTATACATATCATGACACTTCGGTTAATGCATATCATTTTACTTTTTTCGAATACATAATGGGTTATCACATACCTTGTTTTTCTTGGAGCTGCCTCGTCACCTGGCCGAGCTCCTCCTCGGCCTGCTCCAGTCTCCGCTTCAGTTCAGAGACCTCGATAGTATGCGAGGCTGCGGCCAACAGCGATGCCTGCATATTCATTTCAGACAAATTTAGTTAGTTTCCTGCAATAAATGATTGATCCTCTGTCCGACTTTTTTTTTCGAACACCGGACAGTGTCTTAGGGGCTATTGTCTATATTGGGATTTTCTCTTCTTTGGCGTCGCTTACCTCAAAACCTGTCAGCAGGCTGTTGCAGGCTTCAGTTAGTCCGCTCTTGGCAGACTGAACCCTTTCAATTACTGTGCCCATAAGAAAACGGTGCTCATCCACAATGGAAGCACCTCGCAGCACTTCCAGCAGATTATCCGGTGCCCTTGGTTGGACAGGGGTCACCGCTGGAATAGGCATACCCCCTTCTTTCGAAGGACGCTGCGCACCAGATTCTGGAGCCGTATCAGTCTCCGGAATCGAATACGGCTGAGGGCCGAACTGAATACGGCCCTCACCACCAGTCTCCAGGGGGATTGGCTCCCCCTGGTGTCCAGCGACGGAGCCCTCACCTTCTGGCACCTCCTGATCCTCCCCCCGGCCTAGGAAAGTCCTTCGGGACAACACCTCTGCATCGCCCTTGGCCTTGGGGGAGTAAGCGGTCAGAGGTGACTCGCTAGCCATTGCCCTTGAATCCAACGAACCTCGTGACGAGGATCACTAGGAGCTGCCGTGGGCCGGACTGCAATAACATAACTAATCATGTATGAGTCACGACACTAGCTTCTTCTTCTTCCGCGCCTTATAGGGTGCCGACACTAGCATCTTCGCTAAACACGGGATGACTGGTTCTTCAGGCAGCGGAGCCGGACACTGGATCCGCTTCGCCCTCTCCATCCATTCCTGAATAATCAATGATAATAAAAACTCAGATATCATTCTTGAAACAAGCAAGTAGGGGATGCGTTAAAAATAACATACCTCATTGGCGAGGTGGTTAATGTCGTGCCCGCGGTCCGAGTCTGTGGCCGGCGGTGTCTCGTTGCCCTTGAAGAGCAACTTCTAGGTGTCTTCGTGAGTGATTTCAAAGAGCCTCTCCAGGGTATGGTGCTTCTTCGGATTGAACTCCCATAGAGGGTGGCTTCGGCTTTGGCACGGGAGAATTCGGTGAACTAGCATCACCTAGATTACATCGACAAGCTTGCTATCTTTGTCCACCATGCTTTGAATGCGCGTCTGCAGCGCTATCAGCTCATCTGGCGAACACCAGTTCGGGCTCTTCTCAACCCAGGAGGTGAGTCACATGGGAGCGCCGGAGTTGAATTCAGTAGCCGCGGCCCAGGTGGCGCCGCAGGGTTCTGTGATGTAGAACCACTGCTTCTTCCATTCCTTGACAATCTCTATGAAAGTGCCTTTTGGCCAGGGGACATTGGTTAGCTTGCTCACCATGGTGCCTCCGCACTCCGCGTGTTGGCCATCCACCACCTTCGGCTTCACGTTGAAGACCTTGATCCACAGCCCAAAGTGGGGATGGATGCGGAGGAAGGCCTCACACACGATGATGAATGCCGAGATGTTGAGGAAGGAGTTTGGGGATAGATCATGGAAGTCTAGCCCATAATAGAACATCAGCCCGCGGACTAAAGGGTGGAGTGGAAACTCTAGCCCGCGGAGGAAATGGGGGATGAATACCGCCCTCTCATTGGGCTTCAGTGTGGGGACGACTTGACCCTGGGCTGGAAGACGGTGGGTGATTTCCTTCGCCAAGTACCCGGCCGCCCGAAGCTCAGTAATGTCCTTCTCCTTGACGGAGGAGGCCATCCACCTGCCTTGGCCTCCGGATCCGGACATGGTTGAGTGCTTGCTCGAGTGGGAAAAAGATGAGAACTTGGGCGCTATAGCTCAAGAGTGGAAGGGCAGAGGAAGAGAGAAGGCGTGGGAGAAGAAGGGGGAATCCTTATCCCCTTATAAAGGCAGTGAATATCGAACGCCTCCCCACTCGCCCCGAAACTCGCCTACTCCCAAGGGTTGTGTGAATGGCACGGTTGGGTTACCCACACCCGTATTCATGAGAATCCTGCAATAACGGGACACAATCTCTGCTTTGACAAGACATGTCGATGGCAACCGCGTCTCGAAACATGGAGCAACAGACGAAAAACGGTTCAAAACTACGACCGGACGGACGTGATGTCATGTTGCAAAAAAGTTGTCAGTGGATTGGACTTGTGGATTATTATATTCTCTACGGTTGTGTGTGGTGTGTGTGTTACAGGTCCGGAGACGACCATTACGTCTGAAGATCATCTTAGAGTTTGGAAGGAGGAACCCGCCTTGCAATGCCGAAGACAGATCTATGCGCCGGATACCTTGTCATTGAAGCTAGGTTCAGGGGCTACTAAGGGAGTCCTGGACTAAGGGGTCCTCGGGCATCTGGCCTGTTAGCCATGGGGCAGACTGATGGGCTGTGAAGATACAAAGACCGAAGACTGAACCCGTGTCCGGACGGGACTCTCCTTGGCGTGGAAGGTGAGCTTGGCGATCGAATAAGTAGATTCCTTTCTTTGTAACTGACCTTGTGTAACCCTAGATCCTCCCGGTGTCTATATAAACCGGAGGACTTAGTCCGGAGGAGGGAGAATCATTACCATAGTCATACAGGCTAGGCTTCTAGGGTTTAGCCATCTCGATCTCGTGGTAGATCAACTCTTGTAATACTCATATTCATCAAGATCAATCAAGCAAGAAGTAGGGTATTACCTCCATAGAGAGGGACCGAACCTGGGTAAACATCGTGTCCCCCATCTCCTGTTGCCATCAACCTTAGACGCACAGTTCGAGACCCCCCACCCGAGATCCGCCGGTTTTGACACCGACACTCATCAACCTCCTTCTCCACCTCGACAAGAGAACGACAACGTCAACAACCAAGAATGCCAAGAAGAAGAACAAGATGATGAAGAAGATGTTCCACCCCGACCCAAACAAAATCTCTCACAAGTTAGATCAAGAGTTTCACGAGACCATCTCGTCAAGCAAATCTTCAATGATATCCAAACCGGGAGAATCACTCGCTCTAAAACTCGTTTGGCAAATTTCTATGAACATTATTCATTTGTCTCTAGCATTGAACATATGAAGGTTGAAGAAGCATTGGAAGATCCTGATTGGATAAATGCCATGCATGAAGAGCTACACAACTTTGAAAGGAATCAAGTGTGGACATTGGTTCAGAAGCCCGACAAAAACCACAACATCATTGGTACCAAATGGGTGTTTCGCAACAAGCAAGACGAAGATGGACAAGTCGTTCATAATAAAGCACGTCTCGTCGCCCAAGGCTACACTCAAGTCGAAGGTATGGACTATGGTGAGACATATGCCCCCGTTGCTAGACTTGAGTCCATCCGCATCTTACTTCCCTAAGCTAATCACCATGATATCACATTGTACCAAATGGACATTAAAAGTGCTTTTCTAAATGGTGACATTGAGGAGGAAGTTTATGTTAAGCAACCTCCTGACTTTGTTAATCCTAAGAAACCCGATCATGTTTACAAACTTCACAAAGCCCTTTATGGTCTTAAACAATCTCCTAGAGCATGGTATAAATGCTTGACCAAATTCCTTATTGAAAAAGGCTTTGATATTGGAAAGATAGATTCTACTCTTTTTACTAAAAGGGTTAATGGTGAATTATTTGTGTGCCAAATTTATGTTGATGATATCATATTTGGTTCAACTAACCCTCGTTTTAGTGAAAAGTTTGGAAAGCTACTGTCGGAGAAGTTTGAGATGTCTATGATGAGTGAACTCAAGTTCTTTCTTGGGTTGCAAATCAAGCAAACTAAGGAGGGTACCTTTGTTTCCCAAACAAAGTAAACCAAGGACTTATTCAAGAAGTTCAACATGCAAGAATGCAAAGGTATGAAAACACCCATGCCTACTAGTGGACATCTTGACTTGACTAAGGATGGCAAATCGGTTGACCAAAAGGTTTATCGCTCTATGTTTGGTTCATTGTTATGTCTATGTGCCTCCCGTCCTGATATTATGCTAAGTGTGTGCATGTGTGCACGATACCAAGCGCCCCCAAAGAATGTCATCTTAAGGCTGTAAAAAAGATAGTGAGATACTTAATTCATACACCAATTTTTGGTATTTGGTATCCTAAGAGGTCCTCTTTTGATCTTGTTGGCTATTCCGACTCGGACTATGCCGATGACAAGGTTGATAGAAAGTCCACTTCGGGTACTTGTCAATTTCTTGGTAGATCTCTTGTGTCTTGGTCCTCCACGAAACAAAACTCGGTATCCTTATCCACCATCGAAGTGGAATACATTGCCATCGGTTCATGTTGTGCTCAATTACTTTGGATGACCCAAAATCTTAAAGATTATGGGATCTACGTGAAACATGTTACATTGCTTTGTGACAATGGAAGTGCTATTAAGATTGCTCACAATCCCGTGCAACATTCTCGAACTAAGCATATTGAGGTTCATCATCATTTCATTCGAGATCATGTTGCTAAAGGGGACATTGATCTTAAGCATGTTCGTACTGATAAGGAATTGGCGGATATATTCACCAAACCGCTTTATGAGAAAGTATTTTGCCGTTTGAGAGGTGAGTTGAACATCATTGATGCCTCAAACTTGGAGTAGGAACTCCATTTGGATACATGCAAGGTATGCGCCTTTGACTAATCCTTGATATTTCTGTTATGATGATCATATGTCTTGGATACACACTTGCACCCTTGCATGTTATCTAACCCTTGTAGGTACTTCGATGAATCTAAATCTATGAGATTGCAAATCACTCACATCTTGAGCAATCTCTACATCACCAAGTCTATACAATATGGTGGTTGAAGACAAGGAAGCATGAAACCTTTCAACATATCCTTTGACAAAATCTTTATATCAAATTTCATTTGGTATCAAATTTCACGATTGTAATCTTGGATACACAAGTGCTTTTCCTTGCAAGACTAACCCATGTAGGAAGATGAACTCAAACTACAAGTGGTGCTCCCAATCATTGATGAGCTACATCAACCTTGAGCATCCCACACAAGTTCAACTATATGATCAAGTTCAACACCACCACCCAAGGTATGTTATTCCATCTTAGAGAAGCTTTACCCCAAGTCATGGGTCAAAGTAGCTCAACAAGATGTGAATACATCAAAATGCTTAAACGAGAAATGGTAACCCCATTTTGAGCTTGAACAATGAGTATGACCTATGATCAAGTGATCTCACTTGACTCCTCAGTCAATATACTCTAACATAGGTGACTTTGTCGCCGACCAATTCTAGATGAAGTTCTCTAGTGTTGATCTGTGTTCTTGCATTTGTCTCTTGCATATTTGTTCCCCTTCGTTTATCAAAAAAAACTTCATCTAGATTTCTTTTCTGTTCTTTGTCATGTCTTCTGCATTCCCTACATCTAATTCATTGCAAATACTTCAGTTTATTCCTTGCAAATCTTTATGCGATCTTATTTGCCTAGTGAGCTGAGATGACAAATGCTCTTTCTGTGTTGAACTCGGACACACCGGTTTGTCTCTTTTGGTCAAACCGAACCATTTTGGTGCCACCGACGAAAATAACTCGGTGCTACCGATTTCAATGCTAAGAAGAAACTTTGCCATTTGCATCCTGCATATTTTTTCCAGCTCCACTCAATGATTCTTGTCCTCTACCTACATCATACTCTACATGCTGCTTTGTTATGTGACTCAAGGACCAAACCTATTCGACTCAAACTCCAGAAGACCCTTCTTGGAAATTGATGTCAAAGGGGGGGGGGGAGAGATCACACCAAAGCTTAATCACTTCAAAAGGGGGAGAATACTTCAAAGGGGAGAGTGTTTAATCACATCAAAGAGCCCCAGATGCTTGGTATTCAAGAGGAGAGAAGTCACATGTCTTGAAGAGGGGACATACATGTTAGTTTGTGTTATGTTTTTTGTGTGCACTGTTTTGTTTTGCTTTGATTTTCTTTTCCCTATATTCTCCCATTATCCAATATAAGATTCAGGGGGAGAAAGACATCTAAGGGAAGGAAATCTTGAATTCATTGCATATCTTTATCTTTGGGGACATGTCTATATCTAATATGAGTACCCAATACTCACTCTCTACATGTCATCCCAATCTTGGTACTCTTGTGGTTTACTGTTTGCTCCATTTAGTAGATGTTTCTGTGTTATCTAACCTTGTTTACTCAGGTTCATCTCTTTCAAAGCCAACTCAAGACCACAAGGTAAGTATATGCATCACACTCATGTGCATGAAGATTTCTTGCTAATGTACATATTGTTTGCAAGAAGGACTCATGAACATGAAGGTATATTTCCAGTATCTACACCATTTTCTCTTATGCATAGCCAAGATACATGTAACTCATTGCTTGCTCTGGCATGCTCATGCATTCACATGATCTCATATTCCATATTTACATGGATGCATACATGTAGGGGGAGCCTATGCATGTTACATGTTCTTCCAAAGCTTTAGTTGCTAATCTTTATATCTTTATCTAAAGCTTTGATGTAAGTTGTCATCAATTACCAAAAAGGGGGAGATCGAAAGCACGAGTGCTCCCTGGTTGATTTTGCTAATTCATGTTAGCATATCTCTTGTTGGACTAATACTTCTACCTAGTATATTTCAGACGAGTTCAACAGTGGAGTGGCTTGGACAAGAGGATGTGGAACCCCTTCAAGATTCTAAGGACAAAGATTGGCTCAAGCTCAAGACTCTACAGTTTCATTTTAGTGATCCAAGATCACTTTGAGTCCGTAGGAAAAGCCAATACTATTAAAAGGGGATGAGGTGTTGCTTAATGGCTTGCTTGCTCAAGGTGCTTAGTGATATGCTCCAAAGCCCTCAACTACTTTCTCATTTCCACATATGTCCCAAACCTAAAGTCAAACTCGGCCCCACCAATTTGATCTATCCGGCGCCACCGAGTTCACTTGACATAGCCACTGCCAGAAACCCTAATCAGTTCGCTCTCACCGATGGGATCTCGGTCCCACCGAGATGGGCTTGCAAACTCTCTGTTCCCTGTTGCAATTTTTTGGGTCCCACCGAGATATGCAATCGGTCCCAGTGAGTTTGCTTGACCAACTCTATGTTTTGCTTATTACCAAAATCGGTCTCACCGAGTTTGTGTAATCGGTCAACCCGAGTTGAGATTTTACCCTAACCCTAGCACATCAGTCCCACCGAGTTGATCATACCGGTCCCACCGAAAACTCTAACGTTCACATTTTGAACTAAATCGGTCTGACCGAGTTTCATGATTCGGTCCCACTGAGTTTGGTAAATTATGTGTAACGGCTAGATTTTGTGTGGAGGCTATTTATACCCCTCCACCCACTCTTCATTTGTGGAGAGAGCCATCAGAACATGCCTACACTTCTACCATTCATTTTCTATGAGAGAACCACCTACTCATGTGTTGAGACCAAGATATTCCAATCCAACCATAAGAATCTTGATCTCTAGCCTTCCCTGAAGGAAATATGCCCTAGAGGCAATACTAAAGTTGTTATTTATATTTACTTATATCATGATGAATGTTTATTATTCATGCTAGAATTGTATTAACCGGAAACTTAGTACATGTGTGAATACATAGACAAACGGAGTGTCACTAGTTTGCCTCTACTTGACTAGCTCGTTAATCAAAGATGGTTAAGTTTCCTAGCCATAGAAATGAGTTGTCATTTGATGAACGGGATCACATCATTAGAGAATGATGTGATTGACATGGCCCATCCGCTAGCTTAGCACTATGATTGTTTAGTTTATTGCTATTGCTTTCTCCATAACTTATACATGTTCCTATGACTATGAGATTATGCAACTCCCAAATACCGGAGGAACACTTAGTGTGCTATGAAATGTCACAATGTAACTGGGTGATTATAAAGATGCTCTACAGGTGTCTCCGATGGTGTTTGTTGAGTTGGCATAGATCGAGATTAGGATTTGTCAGTCTAATTGTCGGAGAGGTATCTCTGGCCCCTCTCGGTAATGCCCATCACTAGAAGCCTTGCAAGCAATGTGACTAATGAGTTAGTTATGGGATGTTGCATTACGGAACAAGTAAAGAGACTTGCCGGTAACAAGATTGAACTAGGTATGATGATATCGATGATCCAATCTCGGGCAAGTAACATACCGATGACAAAGGGAACAACGTATGTTGTTATGCAGTTTGACCGATAAAGATCTTTGTAGAATATGTAGGAACCAATATGAGAATCAAGGTTCTGCTATTGGTTATTGACTGGAGATTAGTCTCGGTCATGTCTACACAGTTCGCGAACCCGTAGGGTCCGCACACTTAACGTTCGATGACGATATGTATTGTGAGTTATGTGATTTGATGTACCGAAGGTTGTTAGGAGTCTTGGATGTGATCACGGACATGACAAGGAGTCTCGAAATGGTTGAGACATGAAGATTGATGTATTGGAAGGTTATGTTTGGACACCGAAAAGTTTTTGGATAGGTTCGGGCATTTTCTAGAGTACCGGGGGGTTACCGGAACCCCCCGGGGGGTTAATGGGCCTTCATGGGCTTTAGTGGAAGAGAGAGGAGGGGCTTGCCCCCCAAGCCCAGTCCGAATTGGGGAAGGGGGCCGACCCCCTTTCCTTCCTCCTCCTAGTTGGACTGGGAAAGGGGGAACCTACTCCTAGTAGGAGTAGGATTCCCCTCTTGGGGCGCGCCCTATGAGGCCGGCCGGCCCCTCCTCCATTCCTTTATATACGGGGGAGGGGGGAACCCCATAGACACACAAGTTTTTCTTAGCCGTGTGCAGTGCACCCCTCCATGGATTTCCACCTCGGTCATATTGTCGTAGTGCTTAGGCGAAGCCCTACGTCGGTAACTTCATCATCACCGTCAACACGCTGTCGTGCTGAAGAAATTCTCCCTTGGCCTCATCTGGATCTAGATTTCGAGGGACGTCACTGAGCTGAATGTGTGCAGATCACGGAGGTGCTGTGCGTTCGGTACTTGATCGGTTGGATCGCGAAGACGTTCGACTACATCAACCGCGTTACTCAACGCTTCCGCTTTCGGTCTATGTGGGTACGTAGACACACTCTCCCCTCTCATTGCTATGCATCTCCTAGATAGATCTTGCGTGCTCATATGATTTTTTTTGAAATACTACATTCCCGAACAGTGGCATCTGAGCCAGGTCTATGCATAGATGTTATATGCACGAGTAGAAAACAAAGGAGTTGTGGGTGTGGGTATATACATATTGCTTGCCGTCAATAGTTTTTCTTGATTCAGCGGTATTGTTGGATGAAGCGGCCCGGACCAATATTACATGACCGCATTCATGAGATTGATTCTACCGACGTGCTTTGCACACAGGTGGCTGGCGGGTGTCAGTTTCTCCAACTTTAGTTGAATCAGATTCAATGTACAGGGTTCTTTCTGAAGATCAAAAAGCAATCACTATACCGCATTGTGGTTTTCATGCGTAGGTAAGAACGGTTCTTGCTAGAAGCCCGTAGCAGCCACGTAAAACTTGCAACAACAAAGTAGAGGACGTCTAACTTGTTTTTACAGGGCATATTGTGATGTGATATGGTAAAGACGTGATAATATAAATTGTTGTGTGAGATGATCATGGTTTGTAACATAGTTATCGGCAACTGGCAGGAGCCATATAGTTGTCGCTTTAGTTAAACTTGTGCTAAAACTCCACCTTAACTTGAAGAAATTAAAAACTGCTACTTTTCTTTGTTGAGGGTCTAATCACCCCCCTCTAGACACCTCTTCTCGATCCTTTCAGATTCCCACGCGTGCAATTAGCCGTTTCTTCTTCTTCTTCTTTTCGAACCATGGTTTCCCACACGTGAACACTCCCGATGCTGCCATGGGTTTGAAAACGGGCTACTTCACATTTTACCCCGTTATTACCATGGCCAAATAACACGTAGCACTACGGCTATTTAAGCCACCCTCTGCCTATGCCATTCCTCATCCATCTCCCATCCTCTGCCATCTGCCCTTCTTGCTCTTCGACCCCTTCTCCTTCTTCTGCACATCCCCCAACCATGCAGTACACCGGACCAACCTACCACTTCCCATCCACCGTGCCGGAGAGGCTCTACCCTACCGGCGTGTACGTTGATCGCACACTATGTGTGTGGGCGATATCAAGGTTGAGGACCGCAAGGAACTTCACCGAGTTCTTCCTAACGTCCGGCTACCACCACCTCCCACGGGGATCTCCAACGATGTTCCACGTTGAGCAGGTCATCCAAAACCGGGTGGTTGTTGCTCTCCTTGCCCACTTCACCAACACATTCAATGCCTTCTACCTCCTCGGCCGGGTGTTTTGGTGTGGCTTCGAGTTCATCGCTTTCACCACCCATAATAGGTTCACGGAGTACACCAACATCTTCCCCACCGCGACGCACATGCACACTCTTCCGTACCCCATCAACAATGCCCTAGAGGAGCAGTGAAAAGGGTGCCCAGAGGAGGAGCGAGGTGGAGAAGGCAGCGGCTAGGGTTCTAAACCCTCTATCTTTTTTATTACTCTATGTTATGTTAAGTTGTAATTGAACTATGTTGGAGTTGCTATTGGATTGTTGGCCCTTTTCTTAAGTTCTATTGTTAAGTTTTCTATCTATTCTATTATTAAGTTCGTCCTAGTTTGAACTATGTGATCGCGCTATGGGCTTGTTGGCACTATCTACATATTGGGACTACATATTTGTTGATTGTTTTCTTAGAGAGCTCGCTTTGTTAGTAGGGTTCCCTTGTTAGTAACCACCTTGTGCATACAGCCACAACGAACACTTCTCTTTTTTTACACAAGCCACAAATATGTAGCCACCTAGCTAGAAGAGAGGAACCAGCGGCAGTGATTGTCCCTGCATCCGTGGCGGCTGGCATGCAAGAAAGCTGCTCAGTCAGTGCATCATGGTAGATGCATCAGCGCATGCAGGCTCGGTCGGCGCATCATGGCATCGTGGCATCGGCACATGCAAGCTCAATCGATGCATTCAGGCAGGCTTTGTTAGGTGCATGCATAGCAGGCTTCTGTCCTGGCGGCATGCACATGCGTTTAATGCAAGGGACGACCCAACGAAACCACGGCCCAACGGTCCAATAGTGACACCACCCAATGCGGCCCCACTTGTCAGGTCCAACGGACGACACAGTCCAACACGGCCCCACTCATCAGAGTTAATGGTCAAGCCTTTGACCCAATGGCAACGTCCGTTGTGACCTGTTCTGAGGGTTTCTGGCAAGGGAGTGGGGAAAATTGAGCAAAAGTTAAGAGCACGGGGATGAATGAGTAGAGCTAAGGAACCAGAGGCACATATGTAAAACCCCTTAAAATAAATAATTCCGAAGGTACTAGCCCAAAGGTTGTCAACGGGCAATGAATAAAACATTATAGCTCAGGTACACCCATTAATGTTGAGAGCAATATTATCCAAACTATGATACCGGAAGAACACATAAACTAAACCTTCCGGAACACTCCAGAATAACCGGAAAAGAGGAGGTACGTGATACGGTAGGTAAACGGACTTTGAAAAATCCGCAAAAATATTTTCTGTCAGTTTTGGAATATATTAAAAATTAGGAAAATAAGAAACAACCATGAAGGCAACCCTGGTGGGCACAAGACAGCAGGGCATGCCTGGCTAGCCAGGTGCGCCCAGGTGGGTTGTGCCCACCTCGGGTACCTTCCGGACTCCATTTTTCTCCCGTTTGCTTGTTTCCCAAGATAAAAAATCTTTATATACCCCCCGAACCTATTGACCACCGTATCACGGAGAAATCTTCTGTTCCTCTTTCTTGCTGTTTTCTGATAGATCTAGATCACCATGGACGCTTCAAGCTCCTCCAAGGACAAGTTCTTCGAGAACGTCATCAACCCTGCGGGAGGTGATGCAGCACCCTCAAGCCATCGAGATGTGTGAGGGGGTGCTCCACATCCGCGGTGTCCAGGGCCCCAAAGGGACATGGACCGTGGATGCCAGGCTCAAAGCTATAGAGCAGGAAATCTTCAAGTGCAAGGGGATGGTGGAACATGGACTCAATGCCAATCACCTCATGATCGTAGACTACACCCATGATCTCAAGGTGGATGGCAAATCCATGAAGGACATCGTCTCCACCTTCAACGAGCAAATCAAATTTCTATAAAGCCAAATCTATGATCTCCAAAACAAAGTCTTTGAATATGAGGCAAGGTTTAAAGGTATGAGTTTGGCTGCCAGTTGCAAGACGCGCGACACTCATTCCTCCCCTTATGATCGATGGTGATCCTTTGCCATGGAAACCTGAAGATAAGATCGCTACATCATCACCACCACATTCTTCATCACCAAAGGAGACTTGAGTTCATGGTATGGACACCCCCTTGGCTTGTGCCAAGCTTGGGGAAGGTGTCCCGGTATCGTATCACCACCACTATCATTGCCTTTTCTATTTTAGTTCGATCCTTAGTTATCTTTTGATTTAGTTGAATAAAAGTTTAGTTTGATCCTTCCTTTTTGAGCGCTTTCTTAGTGATCTTTCAATGTAATCGTGTGCGAGATGTATAATAAAGTTTAGTTTCAATTTTGCTCTTTCATGATCCAATAAAAAGAAAGGAAATAAATGGAAAAATCATATAGTAATCTTATGGTAAGTAATGACATCACATAGGGAAGAGTATATGTAGTAAAATTTATTGGAGATTGATAAACATAGCATTGGTCAATGATGCAATTCATGAAATAATTAATAAGGGAAGAGAAGATTCACATGCAAATACACTATCTTGGACATCTTTTATGATTGTGAGCCCCCATCAAAATATTATATGCCAAAATTGTTGACGTTGAACAAGGAAGAAAATGTAATGATTTATGTTTGTTCATATTCACATAGAAGTTATATTGTCATAGATCCTTTAACATGTGGTTCTTGCCCCCAGCTTTTCTAGCCAAAAATTCCGCACTAAGTAGAGATACTACTTGTGCATCCAAAACCCTTAACCCAAATCTTGTTTTGAGAGCCCACCATACCTACCTATGGATTGAGTAAGATCCTTCAAGTAAGTTGTCATCAGTGTAATAAGGCAATAAAAATTGCTTCTAAATGTGTTAGATCATTTAGTGTAAAACAAAATTGAGTGTTGTACGAACTTGTGATGGCAAAATAATAAAGGCGACAGACTGCATAATAAAGGTTGCTATCATAAGGGGCAATATAACGTGACGTTCTTTTGCACTAAGAGATTGAGCATACAACCAAAAAGCGCACGGCAACCTCTGCTTCCCTCTGCGAAGGTCCTATCTTTTACTTTTATGTATTTACTTTTATGCAAGACTCATAGTATCTCTCTCTATTCCTTTTTATTTCTCTTTTGGCAAGCACCATGTGGTGAGGAAATATCTAGGCACATATATCCAGTTGGATATGGGTGGGCATAATTTATTATTGTTAACATCACCCTTGAGGTGAATACATTGGGAGACGAAACTATAAGCCCCTATCTTTCTATGTGCCCGGTTGAAACATTTCGCTCATGTGTATGCAGTGAGTGTTAGCAATTATACAAGACTATATGATGGTTGAGTATGTGGACTTGCCAAAAGTCTCCGATAGGTGACCCTTCCTGAAAAGATGATGAATTGTAGTTGCAAAGTTGACTGAGAACATAGTTTGTTTGTTTTCAATAGAGTTTATGCTTTATACTTCGATGTTGGGATGAATTGTTACTTTTTCATGAGAAGTTTATGATAATTATTTTTATAAAAGTTCTATAATAAAGTTTGTTGTTGTTATAATAATATACATGATGCTTCTATGTCCGTATTTTGTTTTTATCGACACCTCTCTCTCTAAGCATGTGGATATGATTTTCGATTTTGGTTTTCGCTTGAGGACAAGCAAGGTATAAGCTTGGGGGAGTTGATACGTCCATTTTGCATCATGTTTCCTACTGTTCTTTATAATGTTTTTATGCACAATAATGCTTTATGGAGTAATTCTAATGCCTTTTCTCTCATAATATGAAAGGTTCACACAAAGAGGGAGAATGT
Organism: Triticum aestivum; assembly: GCF_018294505.1. Classification (NCBI taxonomy): domain Eukaryota; kingdom Viridiplantae; phylum Streptophyta; class Magnoliopsida; order Poales; family Poaceae; genus Triticum; species Triticum aestivum. The sequence continues at coordinate 219,840,462 of NC_057803.1, forward strand.
CAGCAACTGGAACTCTGGACCCGAAAAGGCTACGTCAGAGTTACCTATTTTCTACATCTCCAAATGAGCTGAAACTTCACGGAGATTTTTTATGGAACGTTTATGAATTGTTGGAGCAAATAACTACCAGAGGGGTCCCACCAGGTGAGCACAACCCACCTAGGCGTGCCCTGGTGGATTGTGCCCTCCTCGGCCCACCTCCAGTGCCCATCTTCTAGTATATAAGTCATTCTGACCTAGAAAAAAATAAGGAGAGGAATTTCTGGACGAAGCGCCGCTGTCTCGAGGCAAAACTTGGGCAGGAGCACGTTTTCCCTCTGGCGGAGGGATTCCGCCAGGGGAACTTCCCTCCCGGAGGGGGAAATCATCATCATCATCATCGCCAACAACTCTCCCATCTTGGGGAGGGCAATCTCCATCAACATCTTCAACAGAACCATCTCCTTTCAAACCCTAGTTCATCTCCCGTGTTCAATCTTTGTACTAGAGCCTTAGATTGGTGCTTGTGGGTGACTAGTAGTGTTGATTACATCCTGTAGTTGATTATGATATGGTTTATTTAGTGGAAGATTATATGTTCAGACCCATTAGGCTATTTAATACCCCTCTGATCTTGAGCATGATTATCATTTGTGAGTAATTACTTTCGTTTTTGAGGTGACGGGAGAAATCTTGTTGCAAGTAATCATGTGAACTTGATATGTGTTCGATATTTTGATGATATGTATGTTGTGATTTCCTTAGTGGCGTCATGTGAACATCGACTACATAGCACTTCAACTTATTAGGGCCTAAGGGAATGCATTGTGGAGTAGTTATTAGATGATGGGTTGCTAGAGTGACAGAAGCTTAAACCCTAGTTTATGCGCTACTTCGTAAGGGACTTATATGGATCCAAAAGTTTAATGCTATGGTTAGATTTTATCATAATACTTTTCTCATAGTTGCGGATGCTTGCGAGGGGGTTAATCATAAGTAGGAGGTTTGTTCAAGTAAGAACAACACCTAAGCACCGGTCCACCCACATATCAAATTATCAAAGTAGCGAACACGAATCAAACCAACATGATGAAAGTGACTAGATGAAATTCCCGTGTACCCTCAAGAACACTTTGCTTATCATAAGAGACCATTTTGGCCTGTCCTTTGCCACAAAAGGATTGGGCTACCTTATTGCACTTTATTTGCCGTTACCGTTACTTGCTCGTTACAAATTACCTTGCTGTCAAACTACTCGTTACTGACAATTTCAGTGCTTGCAGAGATTACCTTCCTGAAAACCACTTGCCATTTCCTTCTTCTCCTCGTTGGGTTTGACACACTTACTTATCGAAAGGACTACGATTGATCCCCTATACTTGTGGGTCATCACTCAATTCTCTTAGGATGGCCTTTAGGATAAAGTGGTTCCCGAGTCATTTTATCACCCCTAGTCATAACTCTAACATCATGATCATTCATCTTATTATTAATTTCGTTCAGCAAATCATTTTGTGCTTTTAGAACTTTTTCTACTTGAGTTTTTACCATAGAATCATGTTTACTAACAAACTTGAGATCATTAATAGTTCTAAACATATAGTCACTCAAGCGTTCAAGCATATAAGCATTTCGTTTCAATTGTCTACTAACATATGCATTGAAGTTTTCTTATTTAACAATAAAATTATCAAATTCATCCAAGCATTGACAAGCAGATTTATTATAAGGAATATCACCTTCATCAAATCTATAGAGAGAATTTACCTCTACTACCTGTGTCGGGGTATTGAGACCATGTATTTCTTCAATAGGTGGTAAATTCATAACATCTTCGGCTTTAATACCTTCTATTTTCATAGATTTCTTTGCCTCTTGCATATATTCATGACTGAGAAATAGAATACCTCTCTTCTTTGGATTTGGCTTAGGAGGTGGTTCAGGAAGAGTCCAATCATTATCATTACTCAATATGTTATTCAATAATTCTTCAGCTCAGCAGTTCGTTCCCTGAAAACACAACCAACACAACTATCTAGGTGGTCCCTAGAAGCATTGATTAGTCCATTATAAAATATATCAAGTACATCATTTTTCTTAAGAGGATGATCAGGCAAAGCATTAAGTAATTGGAGAAGCCTCCCACGAGCTTGTGGGAGACTCTCTTCTTCAATTTGCACAAAGTTAAACATTTCCTTTAAAGCCACTTGTTTCTTATGAGCAGTAATATATTTTTTAGAGAAGTAATAAATCATATCGGGACTATGCACACAACCAGGAGCAAGAGAATTAAAGCATATCTTAGCATCACCCTTTAATGAGAAAGGAAACAACTTAAGAATATAGTAGTAGCGATTTTTTTTCTCATGAGCAAATACGGTGGCTATTTCATTTAGTTTAGTAAGATGTGACACAACAATTTCAAATTCATAGCTATGTAAAGGGTCAGATTCAACCAAAGTAGATCGACAGAGAATTTATAATCCTTATCAGTAACAAAGATAGGTGAAGCAGCAAACTTAGGATCATATTTCATTCTAGCATTCAAAGATTTTTCTTTCAACTTGACTAGCAATTTCTTAAGATCATCTCTATCCTTACAAGCAGGAAAATCCCTAGCTACCTCTCCATCCATAATATAACCCTCAGGTATATCAGGTAATTCATATCTAGGAGTTCTATGTCTAATAGGTGTTTCAAAGCTTTTAGTTTCAAGGACGTCATCAGTTTCAACATTCTCAATATTATTAACCCTAGCTAGTTGTTCATCAAGAAATTCACCCAGTGGCACAGTCTTATAAAACAAAGTACTATCATCATCATAAACATCATTCATAGAGAAGTAGCATCATCAATTACTTGTGACATATCAGGATTAATAGCAGGTGTAGGTGTTGCAAGCTTCCTTAAAATAGAAGGTGAATCAAGTGCATAGCTAGATGGTAGTTCCTTACCTCCCCTCATAGTAGAGGGAAAAATCTTGGTTTTGTTATCTTTTAGATTCCTCATAGTGATCAATAGATATAAATCCCAACTGACTCAGCAAATAGAGCTATGCTCCCTGGCAACGGCGCCAGAAAAAGGTCTTGATAACCCATAAGTATAGGGGATCACAACAGTTTTCGAGGGTAGAGTATTCAACCCAAATTTATTGATTTGACAAAGGGGAGCCAAAGAATATTCGCGAATATTAGCAAATGAGTTGTCAATTCAACCACACCTATAAGACTTAATATCTGCAGCAAAGTATTCAGTAGGAAACTAGTATGATAGTAACGGTAACAGTAGGAAAAGTAACAGTAGCAGTTTTGTAGTGATTGTAACAGCAGTGCAACGAAAGTAACTTTACAATGATCAATATGTGAAAAGCTCGTAGGCACTGGATCGACAATGATAATTGTGTTGGATGATATTCATCATGTAGCAGTCATAACCTAGGGTGACATAGAAGTAGCTCCAATTCATCAATATAATGTAGGTATGTATTCCGTATATAGTCATACGTGCTTATGGAAAAGAACTTGCATGACATATTTTGTCCTACCCTCCCATGGCAGCGGGGTCCTAATGGAAACTATGGGATATTAACGCCTCCTTTTAATAGACATAGGAACAAAGCATTAGCACTTAGTGAATACATGAACTCCTCAAACTACAGTAATCACCGGAGGAATCCCAATTATTGTCACCTTGGGGTATGCGGATCATAACTCATAGTGGGTGTCTACAACTTGTAACATAGGATCAAGAACACACATATATTCATGAAAACATAATAGGTTCAGAGCTGAAATCATGGCACTCGGGCCCTAGTGACAAGTATTAAGCATAGCAAAGTCATCGCAACATCAATCGCAAAACATAGTGGATACTAGGGATGAAACCCTAACAAAACTAACTAGATTACATGATAAATCTCATGCAACCCATCACCATTTAGCAAGCCTAAGATGGAATTACTCACTCCCGGCTGTGAGCATCATGGAATTGGTGATGGAGGAAGGTTGATGGTGAGGACGGCGTCAGATTCCCCTCTCTGGATCCCCAAACGGACTCCAGATCAGCCCTTCCGATGCAGAATAGGAGGTGGCGGTTGCTTCATATGGTAAAACGCGATGAATCCTTGTCTCTAATTTTTTCTCCATGAATAGGTATATATGGAGTTGGAGTTAGGGTTGCCGGAGCTCCAACAGCCCAACAAGCCTGGCTGGCGTTCCCTGGGGGTAGGCGTGCCCCCAGGGCTTGTGCCCCCTGGATGGCCCCCATCTGGTATATTTTTCCGCTAGTATTTTTTATATATTCCACAAAAATTCTCCGTAAATTTTTAGGTCAACCTGAGAACTTTGATTTCTGCAGAAAAATAACACCATGACAATTCTGCTGAAAACATCGTCAGTCCGGGTTAGTTCCATTCAAATCATGCAAACTAGAGTAAAAAATAAGTGCAAAAGAGTTTTGAAAAGTAGATACATTGGAGACGTACCATCAGGTTCCTCGGTCAGGGTGGTGCGCTCCAAGGTAATCCAAGGGCGTATGTATTGGCCAATTTCATGGATACCTAGTGTGCCCTCGATGTCGCACGCCCAAGCATTTGCGTGTAGCCCCTCCACGACAGCCCATGCCTTTCTCTTGCGCTTGGGGATGCAGGCATGGAGCTATGGTGCGATCTCGCTGATGGAGCAGCCATTGATCCACCGGTCATGCCAGAATAGGGCTGTGTGGCCGTTGCCCAGGGTTGTCTCGGTGTAGGCGAAGAATAGTGCCCACTCGTCCATAGAGAACCACAAGCCAAGGTAGCTGCATGCCCTGGTTAGGTCGGTGCGGCTCAACCATAACCATCATAGGTGCGCTCCAGGTCCAGGATTCCGAGCCCTCCGAGCTCAATGGGGCTGCATGTCTGGCGCCAGTTGATGATGGCTCATGTCCGCGTCAGTATTTCCTTGAAGAGGAAGGGATGATGCAGCATAGCTATGGTAGGTATTTCCCTCAGTGATGAAACCAAAGTTATCGAACCAATAGGAGAACCAAGCAACACTATGTAAACAATACCTGCATACAAAGAACAAATACTTGCAACCCGACGCGTAAGAGGGGTTGTCAATCCCTCTCGGGTAAAAGGTAGATTGTTTTGTAGTAGATTGGATAAATAGACCTTGTGGAAATGTGAAATAGATAACAAAAAATTGCAGCAAGGTATGTTTGGGGTTTTGGAATAATAGATCTGAAATCAAAAGCAAATAAAAATAGATCTCGAAGCAAATATGATAAATAATAGACCCGGGGGCTGTAGATTCACTAGTGGCTTCTCTCGAGAAAAGTAGCATAGACGGGTAAACAAACAACTATTGGGCAATTAATAGAACTTAAAATAATTATGATGATATCCAGGCAATAATCATTATATAGGTATCACGTCCAAGATTAGTAGACCGACTCTGCCTCCATCTACAACTATTACTCCACACATCTGTCGGCGTCCTGGGAACAGGGGTCCCCAGACTTGCCTGCCTGCGGCCCACGGCGTGGCTGGGCTGGCAGGTTTGTAAGGCCCATCTTCATCGAAAAGGCATTCAAGACCCTCGTGATGGGCCAAGCCTCGCAAGGCGGACGATGCAAGACCTCCTCAGGAGCGGCCACGCCAAGCAGGCTCACGAGGGGCGTAGAGATCAAGGCAAGGCAAACCTCACGAGGTCCGCGTGACGTGAGCCATGATGATCGAGACCAGGCGGGCGCCAGGCGGGAGTCAGGCGGGCCCCAGCACGCACAGTGTCCTTGTTTCCTCTTTGGTGCCAAGGGGGCAAGTGCAGGCACAGAGTACAGGGGTATCAAGCAAAGGTTTCCATATTGGTGCAATAAGACCAAGACCCGAAGGACGGCAATACGGAGGTCACCATGGAGCCCAAGACGGCGTCATCACCAGAGCCTTTTGCAGGCGAAGATCACCTTTTGTCAGGATAGCTTGTACTAGTTGTACCCTTTCAAATTGGCCGTTGTTGGCTCCCTTCCCGCTCAATATTTGGGGAGAGGACCAGGGCCTCTATATAGGCAGAACCAACCACCACCGTAGAGGGGAGAGAGAGATCATCTTGGACCGGATCCACCCCACCAAGGTCACACACAAGTTCACCAAGCACAAGAACACCTCAACCTCAGGAGGCGGTTCTTCCCCTTGTAACTGTTCTTCATCAGCCCAAGAGGCAATCCACCACCACCACACTTGAGTAGGGTATTACACCACAACGGTGGCCCAAACCAGTATAAATCTTGTGTCTTTCTGTGTTGTGAGTTCATTGTGTTCGTCTGCGAGATCTAAGAGAGCTAGGGCGTGGATCGATAGGGAGGAAACCTTCGCGCGCACCCCATTGTTCGAACCTTAAGGGTCTGCCGGAACCCGTGATCCGACATTTGGCACTCCAGGTAGGGGTGCGCCGAAGCTTCCTTCCGTTGCTCCACGCTTCGTTGCTTTGCCATCTCCGTGGCAGACGCGCGCCGCGCTCGTGCCGAGCGCCGGGCTGCCTCGCCGCCCATGTCGCTCAGACGGCTCCCGTCGGCAGGCCTCCTGGTCGTTCCCCGTCGCCTGCCGCCAACGCCACCACCGGCCCGGCGGGGAACGAGCAGCAACATCCTCGCCGCATCACTTGGTGCGGCTGGACGGCCGCACCGCCACTCCATCGCTGACCCTGGCCAGTTCTTCTTCCCATGCACGTCGCCCATCCATGGATGCGCGGGCTGCGCTCCTCATGGCGCACGAGCTCCTGTGCTACCATCTGGTCGACGACCTCTGTGAGGACTGGCTCGGCCGCATCACTGAGCTTGTCCGCGCCGCAGGGGGCTCCCTTGCGCCGTCCTTCTCTCTGCCTCGCCCTGCGCCAGCTATGGGCGACGTAGCTCACAGAGCGCCTACACCACCTCAGCCCCAAGACAGCACCCTGGCGCAAGACGCACGGCTCCGCGACGGGACCCGTCGCATCCTGCGCCCGCGCGTGAAGAGAGAAGCTATCAAGAAGTCCCTCGGCCGCAACAAAACACTCCGCCGCTCCTCGCACCACCGCGCCAGGACCGGCTGCTGCGGCAACCCCGCGCGCCACCTGTTGCGGGAGGGCACGGACCCCCTCAAGACCAAGCTCCACCCCAAGGCGGGTCCCGATGACCACAGCTGGCTGCCGCGCCTTCACCCCCGAGCTGCGTAGCATCGCCTGGCCCGGCAAGCTCAAGCCAGATCTACCTCCTCGCTACGACGGCTCCCCCGACCCTGAAGAGTTCTTGCAACTCTATGAGCTGAGCATCGAAGTGGCCAACAGCGACGAGAAGGTCATGGTGAACTGGTTTCCCATGGCTCTCAAGGAGGGTGCCCGCTCCTGGCTCCTGAACCTGCCTCCGGGCTCAATCTCATCCTAGGACGAAATGCGCACCCGCTTCATCGCCAACTTCCAGGGCACTCGCGACCGCCCCCCTATCGCGGGCGACCTGCGCCGCATCAAGCAGCAACAAGGAGAGACCCTGCAGAAGTACATTCAGTGCTTCAACAGCGCACAGATCAAGATCCCCAAGGTGACCGATGAAGCCATCATTTTTGCGTTCTCTGATGGCGTCGGCGACGTCAAGATGAAGGAAGAGCTCGCTATCCATGAAGAGTTGTGCACGACCCCGGAGATGTTCAACATCGCGACCAAGTGTGCTAGAGCTGAGGAGGGACGCCTCTCCCTCCTCGAGCTTCCTGCTGCAGACCCATAGGAGAAGAAGGCCAAGGCCAAGGACGTGAATCGCAAGGGAGCACCCGTGCTCGCAGCTGAACCAGACACCAAGCATGGCAGAGACCAACCAGAGTCATCCAAGGGCAGCCGTCCGTTCTGCGCCTTACACAACCTGAACACCCACAACACCAGCGACTGCCAAGAGCTCAGAGCCATTCGCGAAGGGTGCTTCGGTCGACGCCCCGAGCGCGGCGGCCGGGGCTACGGCCGAGGAGGAGGGTGTGGTGGCCGACACTGGGATGACCGTGGCCCGCGCCAGGAGTGGCGCGATCGGCCTCGCGAGGATCGCTGGCAGGATCAGCCTCGCGAGGGTGCCTGGAGGGATCAGCCTCGTGAGGATCATCCTCAAGGCAATGCCGGGTCCCTCCGCTGCCACCACTGCCAAGAAGGAATGACGAACACCATTAGGACGAGGGGGCTGGGGGCTTCCAGGAGCCATGTGCTAGGCGGAGCCCAGGCCCCAGCCTCGCAACGTATCTTCAAGCATTTTGCTCATGAAGTGAATGCAGTCCTCCCCAAGCTCGAACCCACGCGCCCACTCAGATGGTCCCAGTGCCCCATTACGTTCAACTCGACGGACCAGCTCAAGTGCGTAGCTACCGTTGGCACCCTCCCGATGCTCTGCTCCCCAGTCATCAGCAAAGTGCAAGTTACCAAGACCCTCATCGACGGCGGCGCAAGGCTCAACGTCCTATCCATCGACACGTTCGACAGCCTCCAAGTGTCGTATGACCAGCTTCAGCCCACCAAGCCTTTCTCAGGAGTGACTGACTGTTCCACCACACCGATAGGGCAGATCCGCCTATGTGAAGAGAAAGATGTGGTCGATAGCGAGATCATCACAGTCCCATGTGAAGAGAAAGATGCGGTGTGCTCCCTCGAGCGTGCCTTCCAAGATGCAGCAATCGACGACCCCAACAGCAAGGGCGAGGGTCCTCCTGAGGCCGTCCCCAAGAAGAAGAAGTAGCTACGACGTGCAGGACCTCAGGAGGGTGACGCCATGGCCGGAGTCTCGTCAGGATCAGCACTGCTCCAGGGGCGTCTCCCCCATTGCATAGGAAGGCGTGCCTAGCGCCCTTCTCAGGAAGGGCTCGGGGGCTTTCTTCTGGAAGGCCTCAGATCTTGCCCACATCATGAGGGAGGCGCTCGAGCACCACCTGGAGGCGTGCTTCATGGCATGTTTCCCTCAGGAGGGCACAGGGCAAGGATCGCCCACCGTTCAGGAGTTCATCACCACGACCACCCAGGAGTTGCAAGACACAAGAGCCATACGCGGCGACCACCGCTCACGAGACGCAGCTTCCCATCCAGGCGAGGATGCTGAGCTACGTGTCTGCATCGACGTTCCAGGGCTCAACAGGGCCGCTTCTTAGGAGCTCTTCTGGCCTTCGCACGTGAGACACTGCGAGGGCCCACCGCACAACTACGTTCGCATTCCCTTTGGCCTAAAAAGTGTATCGTCCGCCTACCAGCGCAACCTGCGGTGCCTCCTGGCATATCAGGAAGCCAGGCACCACACCGTCCTGATGGAGATGGAGACGGTCCTTAAGGAACTACCTGAGCCCCCAGAGCCTCCTGAGGCTCAGAGCTTCGGAGGCTCGTGAGGAGCAACCCCTTCGCCGTACTCCTTCAACTGCTTCAACTCTCCTTCGTCAACATGACCAGGTGACATCTTTCCAAGTCATTTAGCTGGGAGCGCCCCTCGGGCTGCATCATTCCCAGGCCGCGTGGGCCCGTCCCTGTGGCATGTATCCCTTTTCTTATGCCTTTAGCTTACCTTGTTGGGGGCGCCCCTCGGGCTGCATCATCCCCAAGTCGCTCGGGCCTAACCCAGTGACACGTATCTCTCATGCACTTGCTTAAGCCTGCTACTCTCATGTTCGATCTATCTATGATTACTACTCGCTCGATCACCACCCATCAAGGGGACCGCGCGCCGGCCGTCTTTCTTCAGGACCCTTCGCGTGAGTAAATTGAACATGGCGTCTGTGCTCGGGTCCGTCCCTGCAGCGCTGATAAATCCAACGACTGAGCTTTGTCTGGCGGGCCGGCCCCCTTTACGTCACCTCCTGGGGCCGTTGGTGCTTGGCGTTCTCACGCGATAACCTCAGGAGATTCGTTCGGCGCAGGTTGTCTGGCCATCTTGCAGGTCTAGCACCGCAAACAAGAACCAAGACCAGGCGCAACCCGCCTTGAGGTAGGGCCTCGTGAGTCCCGCGCAAGCCATGTGTCAGGGCGGGGCTGTACACGCCCCGGGGGCTCTTCGCAGAGGGAGCCCCCCGCCCACGCACAAGTGGAAGCACCATGCTCCGTGCTGGCCATCGACACTGCCGAGGAGCAGCTATGCCCATGCACAAGCGGAAGCACTACGCTCCGCGCTAGTGATAAACAACTGAGGGCGGCTTCACAGTCGTACCAACCTCAGCGAGCCCCAGAGACCAGTGTCCGGCCTCACCGCAACGCCTCCCCTCTGGAGAGCCACGAGAGGGAGCTGGGCACGGGGGCTACGCTCGGGTCACGCCCAAGCGTACGCCACCCGGCCAGGTCTCCCGGACCTGGTCATCGCACGCCCCTCCCGAGCCTCAGCGAGGGCAAGGGTATAGAGATTGTTTGCACGTCAAGGGGGACTCCTGAGCATCGCGACTCAGGAGCCTAACTGGTCACGTAGCCCCTAACTCCTTGGTCCGTCCTGGTCTCCGACCGGCCCAACGGCGGTTGAGGTATGCGCGGGGCCGGGCTTTGCCGATGTAGAACATCAACCTATCCTCGCGTACTCTCCCTATAAGCCGTTTGCGCGTCAAGGGGGACTCCTGAGCATCATGACTCAGGAGCCTAACTGGTCACGTAGCCCCTCACTCCTTGGTCCATCCTGGTCTCCGGTCCGCCCAACGACGGTTGAGGTATGCGCGGGGCCGGGCTCTGCCGATGCAGAACACCAAGCAAATAGAAAGAAAATCGCAAAATCTCAAGAAAATATTACAAGACATATTGTGCTCACAATATCAAATGAAAGTTTTAACGCCTCCACGAGGCCTGATACATATTGCAGGAATGAAACAGGAAAGCAGCCGTAGGTCACCCCTGGACACCACCATCTGCAGGATCGGTGGCATCGCCGATCGAGGGAGCGAGGACGAAGACGCGGAACTTCTTCAGTAGGGCCTCCACCTGACCTTTCACGGCTGCGGCGGCGGCCGCACAATGTTCATCAGCTACAGGCTCCAGCAGCTCGTCAAGACGAGCGCTGGGGTCGCGAAGGTACAGATGGCTGAAGACACGCGTTAGCGCAGCCGAAAAAAGGACACGAGCCTCTGCCTCAGCCATAGGGCCGATGCCCTCCACGACTTCTTCAAGTGCCTTCACCAAGTGGGGAAGCAGCTGAGCAGGGCCATCCTCGTCGGTGGTCAGTGGCTTCTCCAGGCCCTTCTCGTATAGTGACTTCAGCGCCACGCTGGACCTCTTCTCAAGAAGAGAGAAGGCCTCGCGGTCTTCGGCCAGGACCTTCGCCTTGGCATCAAGCTCAGCCTCCCTCGTCTTCGCCTTATGTTCCAGTTCCTCCAGTCAGCTACGCTCCGCGGCCTGCGCCTTCGTCAGCTCTCCCAACTCAGCATCACGGCCCTTGATGGCGTCCTCGCGAGCCTTCATCTCCTCCTCCTTCGATGATCGGTCGCATGCTTCTTCTGCGCGCTCGTCGCACAACCTCTTCAGCTCGCCCTCTAGCTCTCGGCAGTGGTCGCGGGCGGCCTCGACATCCTTCAGCGCCTCCTCGCGGTCGGCCGCAGCTCTGGTGGCGGCCTGCTTGTCCTTCTCGAAGGCCGCCGTGGCCTGGCTTAGCGACGCTCGAACGACCGAGTCAGTGTGAAGCCAGCCTGAGGCCAGCTCCAGGCGCCCGACCACTAGGTATGAGTCCGCGCCCAGGAGGTCTTCCCGCAGCTTTGCCATCCCCGAGAAGACACACTCAAGGGCTATAGAGGGGGCAGAAGAATTCGGGGCCAGAGGAGCAATAGGAGTAGGAGGCGACGTTGTTACCAGAGCCTGGAAGATCGAGGGCTCCGTAGCCCTTGGGACCTCGTCAGCAGAGATAGGTGCCGGTACTTCCAGAGACGTTGGGGCCACGGGGGATGGTTCATCCTGCCGATGCTCCTCTTGGTCTTGCGGGGGCGACCGGGCTGGGGAGATGCGGGTGTCGTCGCCTCTCTTCTCCGCAGAGGGAGACACCGCCGCGGCATCCCCCTTCCTCTTCTTCGCCGAAGACTCCAGCCTGATCGACCAGGCAGGTGTCAGAAAACGTCAAGTATGAGCAGAAACAAGACAAAGCTCAAAGCACTTACTAATCCACCATGACATAGTCCACCCTCCGCTTGGTGAGCCTAAAACCCGAAAGTGTCGGAGCCTGAGGAGTGGGCACACGGGCTCCGGGAGTAGAAGACGGCGCAGCAGAAGGGCCGGAGCCGGCCCCAAGAGGTGCCACGTCGGAGGCAGCATCTCGGGAGACCAGCGATGATCTACCCCTTGTCGGGATGAGGGGTAGCTCCCTCACCTCCTGGCGGGCGATGACCTCGGTGTCGTTTGGCAGGGCGCGGAGGATGTCGGCCTTGCTCAAGGGGGAGTTCTCCCCCGTTCCCTCGGGGATCTCCTCCGAGCCCTCGTCCTCCTCTTCCTCCTCGCGGGACTCATTGGAAGACACCTCCAGTGGCTTCGGCATCACAGAGGCCCCAGCGAGCGCCAGCGGCACCAGCCCGCGCGCGTCAAAGTTCGGCCTGGAAGCAATGAGTTACTCCCAGTCCTTGCGATGGAACAAAGGAAGAAAGGCGCTCGATGGGTACTCTTGATTGTCCCCAACCAAGAGACGTAGAATTGCTGGCAGCTCGTCATTAGGCAGGGTCACCGGGCTCAGACGAACCTTGTCTTCTTCACCTCCAAGCTTCCACAAGGGGCGCGTACGCGCCTGGAGTGGAGCAATGCGTAGCGTCAAGAATTCCCTCAGGAGCATGACCCCAGTCACCTTGGCCGCCTTCGCGTTGCCTGGCCTCAAGTCAGTCGTCATCTGCTCCAGCACAAACGACGCCCGCTCATTAGCAAGCTCTGCTCGAGACCACCCCTTGTCAGATTGGGGCGCCTCCGTCGGCAGTTCCAAGCGTGGATGAGCGCACTTGGCACTCATCATGACCCATTTGAACCTGATGTTGTCAACCGTCTTCCCTGTGTTTGAGATCGAATTGGCCTGGCCGGCCGCGATGAAGTCGGCGCACCCGGAGGTAGAAGAAGTGGTGCAACAGTCCCATAGACGGCATCACGCCCAGGTACGCCTCGCAGGAGTAGGCGAAGATAGACAAAAGAAGAACTAAATTGGGATGGATCTGCAGCGCCTGCAACCCAAAGTAGTCGAGGACCTCAAAGACGAAGTCAGAGAAAGGGGGAACCAACCTGGCGGCGATGCTGCTCGTGAAGAAAGGGAAGAAGGTGCTCCCCTCTGGCTCTGGCTCGTCGGAGGCGAGCCCGAGCTCTGTCTTCCCCCTCTCGTTGCTCTCCCCTGCCGTCAGCAAGCGCGTGGCGGCTAGGCTCTTCTCTGTAACAGTGGGTGCGTCAAGGGCTGGCTTGAACCAAGCTGGCGCCGAGGAGGACTTGACCTTGCGCGGCGCCATTTTGGCGTAGATGTGGAGTGAAGTCGAGGCGGATCTGGAAGTTTCAGCAACAAGGAGCGAGAAAGGGGATCTGGAGCAAGGCAAGGAAGAAGCAATGAAGGCAAGCACTGTCCGCGCCAGCCTTTTTGTCAAGTCGGACAGTTGCCGAGGTAGCGTGGGGAAGCGGTGACGCCCATGTCCAATCAACCGCCACATGTCAACCGAGGCCGCAGGCTTTGGGGGCCAGCGGCGCTCCGCGCTTGACCCTCTGGCTTCGCCACTAAGCCGAGCCCGAGCGTGCCCAGGGCCCGGGGGCTACTGTCGGTGTCCTGGGAACGGTGGTCCCCAGACTTGCCTGCCTGCGACCCACGGGATGGCTGGGCTGGCATGTTTGTATGACCCATCTTCATCGACAAGGCATTCAAGACCCTCGCGAGGGGACACGCCTTGCAAGGTGGACGACACAAGACCTCCTCAGGAGCGGCCACGCCAAGCAGGCCCGCGAGGGGCGGAGAGATCAAGGCAAGGCAAACCTCGCGAGGTCTGCGTGACATGAGCCATGACGATCGAGACCAGGCGGGCGCTAGCGCGTGCAGTGTCCTTGTTTCCTCTTTGGTGCCAAGGGGGCAAGCGCAGGCGCGGAGTACCGATGCATGAAGCAAAGGTTCCATATTGGTGCAACAAGACCAAGACCCGAAGGACGGCAATACAGAGGTCACCATGGAGCCCAAGATGGCGTCATCACCAGAACCTTTTGTAGGCGAAGACCACCTTTTGTCAGGATAGCTTGTACTAGTTGTACCCTTTCAAATTGGCTGTTGTTGGCTCCCTTCCCGCTCAATATTTGGGGAGAGGACCAGGGCCTCTATATAGGAAGAACCAACCACCATCGTAGAGGGGAGAGAGAGATCATCTTGGACCGGATCCACCCCACCAAGGTCACACACAAGTTCACCAAGCACAAGAACACCTCAACCTCAGGAGGCGGTTCTTCCCCTTGTAACTGTTCTTCATCAGCCCAAGAGGCAATCCACCACCACCACACTTGAGTAGGGTATTACACCACAACGGTGGCCCGAACCAGTATAAATCTTGTGTCTTTCTGTGTTGTGAGTTCGTCGTGTTCGTCTGCGAGATCTAAGAGAGCCAGAGCGTGGATCGATAGGGAGGAAACCTTCGCGCACACCCCAGTGTTTGAACCTTAAGGGTCTGCCGGAACCCGTGATCTGACAACATCGACCGCTATCCAGCATGCATCTAGTGTTTTAAGTTCATGGAGAAACGGAGTAATGCAATAAGAACGATGACATGATGTAGAGAAGATCTATTCATGTAGGAATATACCCCATATTGTTATCCTTAATGGCAACGATCAATACGTGTCTTGCTTCCCCTTCTGTCACTGGGAAAGAACACCGTACGACCGAACCCATCACAAAGCACCTCTTCCCATGGCAGGAAAAATCGATCTAGTCGGCCTAACTAAACCAAAGATTCGAAGAAGAAATATGAGGCTACAAGTAATCATGCATATAAGAGATAAAAAATCCAAATAACTTTCATGGGCAAAATAGATCTGATCATAAACTCAAAGTTCGTCGGATCCCAACAAACACACCGCCAAAAGAGTTACATCAAATAGATCTCCAAGAGACCATTGTATTGAGAATCAAAAGAGAGAGAGAGAGGAAGCCATCTAGCTACCAACTATGGACCCGTAGGTCTACAATGAACTACTCACGCATCATGGGAGAGGCACCAATGAGGATGATGAACCCCTCCGTGATGGTGTCTAGATTGGGTCTGGTTGTTCTAGAACTTGCGGCGGCTAGAATTGTGTTTCGTCAACTCCCCAAGGGGTTTTGGATTTTCGGGGTATTTATAGAGGAAAGAGGCGATGCGGGAGGCGGCCGAGGTGGGCACAACCAACTAGGGCAGGCCTGGGCCCCCAGGCGCGCCCAGGTGGGTTGTGCTCCCCTCAGAGCCCCCTCTGGTACTTCTTTGGCCCAACAGGTGTCTTCTGGTCCAGAATTGAGCTCCAAAAAGTTTCACTACATTTGGACTCCATTTGGTATTGATTTTCCGTGAAGTAAAAAACAAGCAAAAAACAACAACTGGCACTAGATACTATGTCAATAGGTTAGTCCCAAGAAATGATATAAAGTTGCTATAAAATGATTGTAAAACATCCAAGAATTATAATATAACAGCATGGAGCAATAAAAAATTATAGATACGTTGGAGACGTATGAGTTGACATGGCAGTTGCCTCCATTAGCGGCCTAACGACCAACTCACAAGAACCCTCGTTCAATCTTCTCAAGCCGCTTGATGGTTTTTATAGGTGGCGCAAAGACCAATAGCTAGTGGCTGGGGATCGCACAAAGGACATATTTCACCATCGCAAGGTGCCCGGCCTTGTTCATGAGCCTCGCTTTCCAGGATGGCAGCTGGCCCTGCACCTTGTCCATGAGCGGTTGTAGCTGCGCGGTAGTGAGTTGCCTAACCATGAGGGGAATTCCTAGGTAGGTGATGGGGAGCTCGGCCATAGGATAGCCAAGCAGCTTGACCGCCGTGGTTATCACGTCGCTGTCGCAATGAATGAGGGTAGTCGTGCTCTTGGTGTAGTTGACTTGAAGTCTGGAGGCGCAGCCAAATCGGTGGAGGATTTCCTTGACCGCGACAATCTCGGACGGCGATGGATGGAAAAACAGCACAATATCATCTGCGTATAGTGAGATGGCCAGGACTGGCCACCAGGGGTGGAGTTGTTGTAGTATCCCAAGCAAGTTTGCCCGATTGATGAGTAGGCAGAGGAGGTCGAGGACAAGGACAAAGAGGTGCGGAGACAGTGGGTCGCCTTGTCGGAAGCCATGTGGTGCCAGATTAGGGGCCCTGGGGTGCCATTTATAACCACCAGAGTGCTCGCCAAGGATAGCAATATGGCTAGCCACTCCCGGAAGCGCGTGCCAAAACCGTAGCGTTGCAGGGCCTCAAAGACGAACGTCCAAGATATCGAGTCGAAAGCTTTGGTCAGGTCGAGCTTGAGGAGGGTTCTCGGTGCCTTAAGTTGGTGGAGCAGGCGTGTCGACTGCTTGACCAGAATGAAATTATCATTGAGGCAGCGCCCGGGGATAAACGTGTTCTAGTTGTTGCTGATGAGGCGATCCAGCTTTGGGGTGAGGCGTAGTGAGAGCAGTTTCGCAAACACCTTGGCGATGAGGTGGATGAGGCTTACGGGCCTGTAGTCCCGGAAGCTGGTGGCGTCGACGCGCTTGGGGAGTGTCGGTTCTATATCCGGTGTATCTCGTATAGGGTTCCTAAGCTAGGCGTCTTGGAGTGATGGTAACATGGACACAGGATTTTACCCAGGTTCGGGCTCTCTCGAAGAGATAATACCCTACGTCCCGCTTTTGATTGTACTGATATGAGGGTAGTACATAGTACAAGTATCTACCACGAGATCATAGTAATGAATATTAGATGTTGTATTGTCTAGCCTAGCCTCGGTTTATATAACACACTAGAGGCCTAGGGTTTTAGGAGAGTCCTCGGCTTGTGCGCCAAGTCTTGTGGAAACCTTCTTGCATGCGGCATGTGCTGCCCGAAGTGGCCCATGAGTGAACCGCCATGGGGGTTCTCGGCCCGATCCACCTGATCAGGGGAGGACGTGGTGAGTACTGATAACCCACAAGTATAGGGGATCGCAACAATTTTCGAGGGTAGAGTATTCAACCCAAATTTATTGATTCGACACAAGGGGAGCCAAAGAATATTCTCAAGTATTAGCAGCTGAGTTGTCAATTCAACCACACCTGGAAACTTAATATCTACAGCAAGGTATTTAGTAGCAAAGTAATATGATAATAGTGGTAACAGTGGCAAAAGTAATATTTTTGGTTTTATAGTGATTGTAACAGTAGCAATGGAGAAGTAAATGAGCGAAGAACAATATGTGAAAAGCTCGTAGGCGATGGATCAGTGATGGATAATTATGTCGGATGTGATTCCTCATGCAATAGTTATAACCTAGGGTGACATAGAACTAGCTCCACTTCATCAATGTAATGTAGGCATGTATTCCGAATATAGTGATACATACTTATGAAAAAGAACTTGCATGACATCTTTTGTCCTACCCTCCCGTGGCAGCGGGGTCCTGTTGGAAACTAAGGGATATTAAGGCCTCCTTTTAAAAGAGTACCAGACCAAAGCATTAACACATACTGAATACATGAACTCCTCAAACTACGGTCATCACCGGTAAGTATCCTGATTATTATCACTTCGGGGTTAACGGATCGTAACACATAATAGGTGACTATATACTTGCAAGATAGGATCAAGAACTCACATATATTCATGAAAACATAATAGGTTCAGATCTGAAATCATGGCACTCGGGCCCTAGTGACAAGCATTAAGCATAGCATAGTCATAGCAACATCAATCTTAGAACATAGTTGTAGGATCGAAAGTATGTCTAGAGGGGGGGGGGGTTTGGAGAATTCAAACGCAATTGGAGACACGGATGTTTTTCCCGTGGTTCGGATAGGTGGTGCTATCCTACATCCACGTTGATGGAGACTTCAACCCACGAAGGGTAACGGTTGCGCGAGTCCACGGAGGGCTCCACCCACAAAGGGTAACGGTTGCGCGAGTCCACGGAGGGCTCCACCCACGAAGGGTCCACGAAGAAGCAACCACCCACAAAGGGTCCACGAAGTAGCAACCTTGTCTATCCCACCATAGCCATCGCCCACGAAGGACTTGCCTCACTAGTGGTAGATCTTCACGAAGTAGGCGATCTCCTTGCCCTTACAAACTCCTTGGTTCAACTCCACAATCTTGTCGGAGGCTCCCAAGTGACACCTAGCCAATCTAGGAGACACCACTCTCCAAGAAGTAACAAATGGTGTGTAGGTAATGAACTCCTTGCTCTTGTGCTTCAAATGATAGTCTCCCCAACACTCAACTCTCTATCATAGGATTTGGATTTTGTGGAAAGAAGATTTGAGTGGAAAGCAACTTGGGGAAGGCTAGAGATCAAGATTCATATGGTAGGAATGGAATATCTTGGTCTCAACACATGAGTAGGTGGTTCTCTCTTAGAACATATGAGTTGGAATGGTGTATGTGTTCTGATGGCTCTCTCCACGAATGAGGAGGAGGTGGAGGGGTATATATAGCCTCCACACAAAATCCAACTGTTACACACAGTTTTCCAATCTCGGTGGGACCAAATCAACAAACTCGGTCAGACCGAAAAGGTAAACCTAGTGACCGTTAGAGATTTTCGGTGGGACTGACATGCAACTCGGTAGGACCGATATGGTTAGGGTTTGGGCATAACGTAATCTCGGTGAGACCGATTACACAAACTCGGTGAGACCGATTTTGGTAATTAGCTAACCAGAGAGTTGGTCAGGCAAACTCGGTGGGACCGATTTGCTCTTTCGGTGAGACCGAAAAGTTACAAAAAGGAAACACTGAATTTACATTGCAATCTCGGTGGGACCGATTCGCTCTTTCGGTGAGACCGAAAAGTTACGAAAGGGAAACAGAGAGTTTGCAATCCCATCTCGGTGAGACCGAGATCCCTATCGGTAGAACCGATTTCCTAGGGTTTGGCAGTGGCTTATGACAAGTGAAACTCGGTGGCGCCGGATAGAAAGAATTGGTATGACCGAGTTTGGCTTAGGGTTTAGGTCATATGTGGATATGGGAAAGTAGTTGAGGGTTTTGGAGCATATCATTGAGCACATGAAGCAAGAGGCTCATTAAGCAATACCTCATCCCTCCTTGATAGTATTGGCTTTTCGTAAAGACTCAATGTGATCTTGGATCACTAAAATATAAAATGAAGAGTCTTGAGCTTTTGAGCTTGAGCCAATCCTTTGTCCTTAGCATTTTGAGGGTTCCACTTTCACATCCATGCCATGCCAATCATTGAGCTTTCCTGAAATAATCATCTTGGACTAGCATTAGCTCAATGAGCTATATGTTGTTATGAATTACCAAAACCACCTAGGGATAGTTGCACTTTCAATCTCCCCCTTTTTGGTAATTGATGACAACATATAGATCAAAGCTTCGACAAATGATAATAAGCATGAAATATATCGTCGCTTTGAGAAGTATGTGACAAGTAAGAGCTCCCCCTAAATTTGTGCATATTTAAATTTTGCTTTGGACTGCAAATGCACAAGGAGTTAGAGTCATGGGTTACTCTTCCATGTCACATACATCTTGGTGGAGCGCTTAAAATGATAAGAATGAAATACATGCATTCATCACCAAGAATAGTGAATGATCACATAAGATAGATAAGATGATAATATTAAGCAAACATTAAGTGTAGCGTATGATCAAACACATGATCATCAATGTCTCACAAGCAATGACATAGTATCTCAAGCACTCAAAAGCAAACAAAGTTCGAAAAACCACCAAATAAAGCAAGAGAGAATAAAACCAACACACTCTCTCTCGAAGCCTATGATCTATACATTTTCTCCCCCTTTGGCAACAAGTTACCAAAAAGTTCCTAGAAAATGCATAGTGCTAGATCGACACTCAGGCTTGATCTTCAGGTGGTGGTGGAGTCCGGAGCACTCCAAGGACGAAGCCTTCTGTAGACGTGGTCGGAGTCGAGGCTGAAGTAGATGCTGGAGCTGGTGGAACTGAAGCTGTAGCTGGTGCAGACGTGGTGACTCTGGGGTTAGCAACTGGCACTACAGACGACCTCGGACCTCGTGGCACTCTGGCAAAGGCATCAGTTGTAGTCTTGCCTCTCCTCTCCTGTATGTCATCCTGGAGCTGCTCCACTGCAGTCTGAATCTCTGTCACCTTGACATCCAAGTCATAGAACTTTTGTTCCATGATTCTCTCTAGGCTTGCCTGGTTCTGAGTTAGGTTGGCTAGTCCTTTCTCAATCCGCAGGGTGGATGCAATTAGGTAACCAAGCTGCTCTTGTTTGGTTTTCAAGAAATACTCAGATGCCTCCTCTTGAGTTGGCATCTTGGCAGCTTTCTCCTTCCTTGCCTTCTCCTTCTTTGCTTGTGCTTGGGCAGACGATGGTTCATTCTCAGTCATAACAACTTGATTATCTTCAAAATCTGGACGGATGGGCAGGTGTTCCTTGTCCAATAAGTATATGCCCGTGCCCATCTTGGAGTTGATTAATTCCTGAATTTGTGGGGCATATCCACAGCTCCTCTTTTGATCTGCTGCAGTCCTCTTGATAGTTTCTACTATGAGGCTCATGACCTTGAATTTCTGAGGCACATCAAATACATGAAGCAAATTGATTGCATGGCCTCTGATCATCTTGTGATCACCTGACTTGGGCAAGAGAGTGTGCCTCAAAATCCAATTAATAGTTGGCAGCCCTGACAGAAGATAATGCACTGAGCCAAATTTGAAAGTTTCAAGAGCTTCATTTGGAATTTCCTTGTACATATTGGACATAGAGTTGTGTGCACCATCTTCTTCTTGGCATAGATATCCAAGTCATCTTCATGCTCCTCTGGGGCATTGATGAGCTGTGCCCACTCAGCAATAGTAGATTGGTACCTCGTACCTTCAGACATCCATGTGATCTTTCCATCTGGGTAGAAATGTGCTGTGGAGTAGAACTGCATGATAAGCTCCTCGTTCCACTTTGTGAGCTTCTGCCCAACAAAGTCTGCTACTCCACAAGCATTGAAGCTGTCTTGCACTCTAGGATAGTGCTCTTCATTGTCCTTGATGTAGGTCCAGTCGACCCATCTCATGTCACAAATAATTGGCTTCTTGTCCAACAAAACTGTCTCATAGAAGTCCTGCTGTTCCTTGGTGTGAAACCTGTAATCCACAGCAGTTCTTCTCCTTGAAGCATACGGGTCTGCTTCTCTCCACTTCCTCAGCCCTGAGTCTCTCCTGAGCTTCATATCCTCAGCCACAGGATGAGCATCGTTGTGGTCTGGGATCTTGGGCTTGAGCTTTCTGAGTACTTGCTCTTCCTCATCTTCTTCAGCAGCTTCAGGCACTGGGGCCTTGTTCTTCTCAGCAGCTGGGATGCTTCTTGTATTTCTCTTTGGCTTTGGCTTTGGAGCTGGCTTGGTCTTGGAAGCAGCTGCCCCTGATCTTATGGCATCACCCATCAGCTTGGGTGGCTTAGGTGCTGGTGCAGCTACCTCTTCTTCTTCCTCTTCTTCCATGATGGAAGCCTTTCCAAGCACTCTGGCTACGGTCATCTTGACCCTTTCCTTTCTTTTCTTGCCTTCAGCAGCAACTGGCTCTATGGGAGCAGGCTTTTCAGGAATCTGAGTTGAGGCTCTGGCCTTTGGCATAGGCTGCCTACCTGCTGGCCTTTTGATTTTCAATCCTGGCTTTGTGCCCTGTGCTGGCTCAACTCTCTTTGATGTGGCTTCCTCTTCCTCTGCCACATAATCTTCATCCTAAGAATCTGAAGTTCTCTTCTTCCTCTATCTGGTGGCAGCTTTTGGCAAATTGCTTGGGGTACTTCTGCTGCCATCATCTGAAGAGCTGGAGGGATTAGTGCCCTCACTCATCTGCACTTGCTGCTCTGACAAGTTTTGGCTATCACTTTGGTCTGACATGATGCAAACTCTGACTGCTGACCCTGTGAATAGTTTATAGATGAGGTAGAATAGATGAGCATCACAAAAATGCAGAGATTTTTGCAAAAGAATGATCCAAAAACTTAGTTTTAGTTTCCCACTGAAATCATCTCGGATCTACCGATTTTTAAACTCGATGATATCGAAGCAGTTTTGGAACCTAAACTAGTGAACTCGGTCAGACCGAGTCACAGTTCGGTGGCACCGAGACTGCTAGGGTTTCACAGAGTTCCAAAATCGGTCACACCGATAAGTAATTCTCGGTCAGACCGAGTCTCACTTGTGCAATGGCATGAGCCAAATCGGTGGGACCGAGTTTTTCAACTCGGTGGGTCCGAGATGGTTTCGGCGGAAACCTAACCCTAAAATTTTCGAATCAAAACTAATCTACGAATGCATTGACTGGATAGGAGTGTTTCAATCATGGCAAGAATGATTAAGAACACAATGTGCTAAGAATCGGATTGGGGAATAGCACAAAGATCGAGTCCATACCCTAGTTCGGCGGAGACTCTCTACGGCGGCAACGGTGGTGTAGAATTCGCGTTGACGGTGACGGAGACCAGCGACTGGAGGCGGCTGGTGGCGAGGAGATGATCCGGAGACCAAGTTGGCAGAGCAGGCTATCGCGCGGGCGAAAGGGTTCGGAGAAATTTCCAAATTTTTGCCCGTGACTATATATAGCCCAACCCTGTCGGTGTGAATGAGTGGAACAGCTCGGTGGCACCGAGATGCAAAACTGTATACAGTTGTTGCAACTCGGTGTGACCAAAAGGTTCAAATTGGTTGCACCAAGATCGAAAACCTAGATCAACTTAATGATCTCGGTAGGACTGAAAGTGGGGTATCGGTCAGACCGAGAATCATAAAGAGGTTTTGGAAGTTTAAGTCTATGACGAGTCGGGGACTCCGAGCGCTCCTCACACAGAGTGGTTCGAATCTGACTTGATCAAATTTTGTGATGTAGCATGAATAGAGTTTGAGACGAGAAAAGCATAGATAGCTAGAGGAGGTTCTTAGGCATTCTTGTCCATCCACTTGGCAAAAGGAAATAAAACCAAACAATCAAAACAACAAGTGGATGTCCTCGAATGAGTAAAATATGCAACCAACATGCTCACACAATAAGATGGCAAATGAAATATGTGACAAGGCATGCACAACCAATTCTAGCATCTATCAAGCAATTTGCGATGGCAAGGTCATCTATATATGAGTATATTGACTTAGGAGTCAAGTGAGAACACTTGATCATAGGTCATACTCATCGTTTAAGCTCAAGTGGGGTTACCACTTTTACATAAAGCATTGTTGTGTTCACATCTTTAGAGTTGCTTTAGCTCAAGTCTTAGAGTAAAGCTCCCCCTAGATGTGATATCCCCCATTAGAGGGATGAACTAACCTCGGGTTTTGTCGATGATGACTTCATGTAGATGTTGAAGATGTGGATGCTCAATGTTGATGTAGATCACTTGGAGCTATCCATTTGAGTGAATTGCACTTTCAATACCTACATGGGTTAGTCCCACAAGGAACAAACAAGGATATCCATAGACATAGAGTGATGCACACACAAGATGTTGTCCATGAAAACTTTTAGGTTACCTTGTCCCTTGTCTTACCAACAAGAGGGTTTGTGACTCCTTGAACTAGTGCAAGATGTGGAAGTTGATTGCACTTGTTCTTGCCAAAATGATAAGAGTGAAGTATGTTGGCGGAGTCACCCTCAAGAACTCTCTAGTTCTTCTTCTTTTGGATCCACACCATCTTGATGGGAATCCTTGGAGTTGTAATCATACTTGATGAAGTGGAACTTGAAGTAGTCTTGGGAATCCACTTGACTAAGGTCTTAGGAGCTTCTTCAAATGCATCAATTTCCTCTTGAAGCTTGTCCTTGCCTTTTTGCTTGTAGTCTTGTGGTGGAAGATCATCTTGAGCTTGTGTCCCCTTGGAACAAGTATCATACTTCTCTTGTTGAGGAACAAACTTTGTGTTGGGGTATTGATCTTCTTCCCACTCAACTCCATTGGCATTGAACTTTCGTTCAAAACCAACACCTTGATTCTTCTGGTGCATTCCTTGCTTGCGCACAATTTCCTCGAATTGCTTACTCCCGGCAAGGCTTTTGTACACTCCTTTCTCTATAATTCCCTTCAATAAGCTATTTTCTTGCTCAAGTGTAACTTGTCTAAGAGAATCATTACTGGAATCAAGAGAACTACTAGAAGCAACAATATTGGATTTAGCATGATCATTGTTACTGCTAGAGGAAGATTCTTTCTTGTTCTTGTTACTAGACTTGACTTGAGGCATGTAAGTGGATAAGAGTAAACACTTGGCAATGTAAGAAGAACTTTTCTTGCGGAGATCATCATTGATTGCTTTTAAGAACTCATGCTCTTGCTCAAGATTGAGCTTTTCAAAGCATAATTTCTCATGAGCTCTTAAAAGTTCTCGATGATCTTCGAAGATAGTTTCATGAGCTAACTTAAGAGTGTTTAGTTCTTTAGTTAGAGCCTCAATCTTCTCCTTATCATTGTCATTCATTTTATCTGGATTAGCATGATTAATTGACGTTTCATCATAGTATTCATCACTAGAGTTGTCAACAAGCAAATCATCACCTAACAAGTCATGTTCATCACTATGGAAATCAACATACTCGGGGTGTGTTACCTTAGGACCTTTAGCCATGAAGCATCTTCCAATTCCTTCATGTGGTGAGTGAAATATGTCGTAGGAGTTGGTTGACACAAGTGCTAAACCGGCAACACCTTCATCATGAGTATCTTCGGAGTCGGAGTGATAACTTCTCTCGGAGTGGCTGTCGGAGTCGGAGCCGGATACCCATTCACCAACATGAGCTTGATGTCTTCGTTTTGTGTAGCTCCTTAATGATTTTTCCTTCCTTTCCGAATCCTTGCTTCTCCGTGAGTATCTTTGTTCATAACGATCATCTCTACTCCTTCTCTCTCTTGGTGGTGATTCTTTGCTTCTTTTTGGAGAATCTTCTCTTCTCTTGTAGGGAGCCGTACACTCATTGGAATAGTGTCCGGGTCTTCCACAACTGTAGCAGTTTCGCTCTCGACTAGAAGATCTTTTGTCATTGTAGGACCTTGACTTGAAGATTCTATCTTTGCTTCTACTCTTGTAGAACTTGTTGAAGTTCTTCACCATTAAGATCAATTCTTCATTGAAGTTTTGTTTTCACTTGATGATGTAGGGGCTTCACATGAGGCTTTGTAGGCACCACTTGATTTGTTGTGAAGTTCCTCTTTATCCTTAAGTGACATCTCATGAGCAACAATTCTTCCAATCACCTCCGTTGGCTTGAGATCTTTGTAATTGGTCATCATTTGGATCAATGTGCACACGGTATCATATTTTCCATCCAAGGCTCTTAGAATCTTCTTGATGATGAATCTATCGGTCATCTCTTCACTTCCTAAGCCGACAATCTCATTTGTGATGAGAGCAAGCCTAGAGTACATTTCAGCGACACCTTCACCATCCTTCATTTTGAACTTGTCAAGTTGACTTTGAAGCACATCCAACTTGGATTCCTTGACGGAGTCGGTACCTTCGTGCATATCAATCAAAGTGTCCCAAATTTCCTTTGCATTCTCAAGACGGCTGATTTTGTTGAATTCTTCGAGGCACAATCCGTTGAAGAGATTATCACAAGCTTGAGCATTGTATTGCAACATCTTCAACTCATCCATGGTAGCTTCACGGTTTGGTTCTTTCCCATCAAAGAAGTCACCTTGCAAACCAACACACACAATAGCCCAAACGGCGGGGTTATGTCCAAGAATATGCATTTTCATTTTATGCTTCCAACTAGCAAAATTAGTACCATCAAAGTAAGGACCTCTAGGGTGATAATTTCCCTCGCTAGACGCCATACTCTCCTAGGTTGTGAAACCAAGGCTATGACCACCAAAAGCTATGGAGATCAAAGCAAATGGAGATCAAAGCTCTGATACCACTTGTAGGATCGAAAGTATGTCTAGAGGAGGGGTGATTAGACTACTTGACCAAATAAAAACTTAACCTTTTCCCAATTTTAGTTCTTGGCAGATTTTAGCTATTGTAGGACAAGTCAAGCAATCATCACACAATTCAAGCAAGCATGCAAAGAGTATATTGGCAGCGGAAAGTAAAGCATGCAACTTGCAAGAATGTAAAGGGAAGGGTTTGGAGAATTCAAACGCAATTGGAGACACAGATGTTTTTCTCGTGGTTCGGATAGGTGGTGCTATCCTACATCTACGTTGATGGAGACTTCAACCCACGAAGGGTAACGGTTGCGGGAGTCCACGGAGGGCTCCACCCACAAAGGCTAACGGTTGCGCGAGTCCACGGAGGGCTCCACCCATGAAGGGTCCACGAAGAAGCAACCATCCACAAAGGGTCCACGAAGTAGCAACCTTGTCTATCCCACCATGGCCATCGCCCACGAAGGACTTGCCTCACTAGCGGTAGATCTTCACGAAGTAGGCGATCTCCTTGCCCTTACAAACTCCTTGGTTCAACTCCATAATCTTGTCGGAGGCTCCCAAGTGACACCTAGCCAATCTAGGAGACACCACTCTCTAAGAAGTAACAAATGGTGTGTAGGTAATGAACTCCTTGCTCTTGTGCTTCAAATGATAGTCTCCTCAACACTCAACTCTCTCTCATAGGATTTGGATTTTGTGGAAAGAAGATTTGAGTGGAAAGCAACTTGGGGAAGGCTAGAGATCAAGATTCATATGGTAGGAATGGAATATCTTGGTCTCAACACATGAGTAGGTGGTTCTCTCTCAAAACATATGAGTTGGAATGGTGTATGTGTTCTGATGGCTCTCTCCATGAATGAAGAGGAGGTGGAGGGGTATATATAGCCTCCACACAAAATCCAACCATTACACACAGTTTTCCAATCTCGGTGGGACCGAATCAACAAACTCGTCGGACCGAAAAGGTAAACCTAGTGACCGTTAGAGATTTTCGGTAGGACTGACATGCAACTCGGTAGGACCGATATGGTTAGGGTTTGGGCATAACGTAATCTCGGTGAGACCGATTACACAAACTCGGTGAGACCGATTTTGGTAATTAGCTAACCAGAGAGTTGGTCAGGCAAACTCGGTGGGACTGATTTGCTCTTTTGGTGAGACCGAAAAGTTACAAAAAGGAAACACTGAATTTACATTGCAATCTCGGTGGGACCGATTCGCTCTTTCGGTGAGACCAAAAAGTTACAAAAGGGAAACAGAGAGTTTGCAATCCCATCTCGGTGAGACCGAGATCCCTATCGGTAGAACTGATTTGCTAGGGTTTGACAGTGGCTTATGACAAGTGAAACTCGGTGGCGTCGGATAGGAAGAATCGGTATGACCGAGTTTGGCTTAGGGTTTAGGTCATATGTGGATATGGGAAAGTAGTTGAGGGTTTTGGAGCATATCACTGAGCACATGAAGCAAGAGGCTCATTAAGCAACACCTCATCCCTCCTTGATAGTATTGGCTTTTCCTAAAGACTCAATGTGATCTTGGATCACTAAAATATAAAATGAAGAGTCTTGAGCTTTTGAGCTTGAGCCAATCCTTTGTCCTTAGCATTTTGAGGGTTCCACTTTCACATCCATGCCATGCCAATCATTGAGCTTTCCTGAAATAATCATCTTGGAATAGCATTAGCTCAATGAGCTATATGTTGTTATGAATTACCAAAACCACCTAGGGATAGTTGCACTTTCAATAGTGGATACTAGGGATCAAACCCTAACAAAATTAACTCGATTACATGATAAATCTCATCCAACCCATCACCGTCCAGCAAGCCTACAATGGAATTACTCACGCACGACAGTGAGCATCATGAAATTGGTGATGGAGGAAGGTTGATGATGACGATGGCGACAGATTCCCCTCTCCGGAGCCTCGAACGGACTCCAGATTAGCCCTCCTAAGAGAGATTAGGGCTTGGTGGTGGCTCCGTATCGTAAAACACGATGATCCTTCTCTCTGATTTTTTTCTCCCGAACACGAATATATAGAGTTGGAGTTGAGGTCGGAGGAGCACCAGGGGGCCCACGAGGTAGGGGGCGCACCCAGGGGGGTAGGCGCGCCCCCACCCTCGTGGACAGGGTGTGGGCCCCCTGGCCTTGATTCTATCGCTCGTATTTTTTATATATTCAAAAATAATCTCCATTAATTTTCAGGTCATTCCAAGAACTTTTATTTCTGCACAAAAATAACACCATGGCAATTTTGCTGAAAACAACGTCAGTCCGGGTTAGTTCCATTCAAATCATGCAAGTTAGAGTCCAAAACAAGGGTAAAAGTGTTTGGAAAAGTAGATACGTTGGAGACGTATCAAGTACCCCCTAGTCCAGGACACCTTCAGTGCCCCCCCGAACCGGTCTTCAAGTTGGGGACGCTTCTCGATTCTTCCGAACTGTTCTTGATCTTCGGCCGTCGATCTTGAAAATCGGTTCAACAAATCTTCTCATCTTCAAACTTGAGGATCGCCAAAGTGAATCCGAAGAGTTTACACGTCGGGTATCTTTGGAGCCCCTTTAAGCTTTCGGCCTTTATCAATGCCTTGTTATTTTTACGCCACACCTCGCGTTTGAAGTGTTTCCCATGTGGCGGTGTCCTCTCACGTCCAAGTTCCAACAATGAACTGCATTCGAGGTGCCTTTTGCAGCCAAGATCCAATACCGGACTGCATCCAAGCTCCAGCCCGGACTGTATCTGAGGTGTCACAAACTACCTCGGTCTTGAAAAAGTCAAAGGAGTTTAGCCGAGCTTAATTCCGGAAATGCCATCTTTGGAGCTAACTATTTGTATTCAAGCTTTATGTCGGACTGCATCCGAGGTTATGAACCACCTCGGGCTTGGGATGATTGTTGCGGATTTTATTGATGATTGATGCAATTTATTTACTGACGAGATATATAGCCAGTAGTGTCGGTGTCAAAACCGGCAGATCTTGAGTAGGGGGTCCCGAACTGTGCGTCTAAGGATCGAAGGTAACAAGAGGCCGGGGACACGATGTTTACCTAGGTTCGAGCCCTCTTGATGGAGGTAATACCCTTCTTCCTTCTTGATTGACTTGGATGAATATAGAGGTAACAAGAGTTGATCTACCTCGAGATCGTAATGGCTAAACCCTAGATGTCTATACTATCGGATTATGATTGCCTCTATGGACTAAACCCTCCGGTTTATATAGACACCGGAGGGGCCTAGGGTTGTACAGAGTCAGTTTATATAGAAAGGAATCTTCACAAGCTTGCCATCCACGTCAAGCAGAGTCCCATCCGGACACGGGGGAAGGCCTTCGATCTTGTATCTTCTTGGCCCATCAGTCCGACCCATATCACATAGACCGGACGCCCGGGGACCCCCTAATCCAGGACTCCCTTAGTTTTCCCTGAACCAGGCTTCAATGATGATGTGTACGGCGTGCAGATTGTCTTCGGCATTGCAAGGCGGGTTCCTCCTCTGAATACTCCAAAGTAGTTGGTCAAAAGAACTATGCTCGACTCTGTATAACTGTCACAACCCTGAACCACAAGGGCAAAATACTTAAAAAAATAAGTCGTGTCTACTGACAGCTTTTTTGGCGGGACGTTATGTTCTGGCCTTATTATTATTTCAAACCATTTTTCAGCCTCCTGCTTCGCATTTCGAGGCACGTTCCTTATTGACACGTCTTGTCAAAGCAGAGATCGTGTCCCCTTATTACGGGATTCTCATCAATAACGATTTGGGTAATCCAACCATGTCGTTAGCATGACCCCTTGGGAATAGGCGAGTTTTAAGGGTTTCCTCTCCACCCTTTTGTCCGCGGGCTCATGTTCTACTATGGGCTAGACTTTCACGATCTAGCCCCAAATTCCTTCCTCCACATCTCGGTGTTCATCATCGTGTGTGAGGCATTCCTCCGCATCCCACCGACTTCGGATTATGGCTCAAGGTCTTCAATGTGAAGCCGAAAGTGGTGGATGGTTAACACACGGAGTGCGGCGGCGCCATGGTGAGCAAGATCCCCAACATCACTTGGCCCCAGGGGGCCTTCGTGGAGACCGTGAAGGGATGGCAGCATGAGTGGTTCTATGTCACTGAAGCTTGCGACACCACATGGGCCGCCACTCCTATGTTCAAATCTGGGCCTCCAATGCGGCTCACATCATGGGTTAAAAAGGGCCTAGATTGGGCATCGTCCAACGAGGTGATTATGCTGCAGAAGTGCGTCAAGGGCATGATAGAGAAGAAGACCAGCCTCGCCTATGTGATCTAGGTGATGTTGTTTCGCTGGATTCTCCCCTGCCAGCGCCGGACTCTCCATACCTGGGAATTCAATCCGGCCGGCCCCCGGACCCTACAACACTTATTTGGCATGAAGCATGAAGAAATCTGGAAGCTACTTTTCAAGGCCCAGAAGTCATGGCCGGGAATGACCAAAGACCTTGGCCTCGACTGCGCTCACCCGACCACTCTAGTAAGTTTTTAGATTTCCAAACAAAACCTCTACTTGTAGATTCGAGGAGTATGCTAAGCCTTCCTTTTCTCCTTCACGTCTGGACGAAGAAAGCGGAGCAGATCAAGTGTCCGACGCCGCTGCCCGAAGACCCAACTATCCCTCTACTAATGAAGATGCTGGTTCCGGCGCCATACCAGGCACCGGAGAAGAAGGCCAAGAAGAAGGGCAAGGAGGCCAGAAGTGGCCTCTGCCGTAAAGGTACTTCGGACATTGCATCCGAAGACACCGAGGTTCTCTCCTCCCACGAGGGAGACGAAAATGAAGAGGAGGAGGAGGAGAGCAATTGTCACCTCAAGGGAGAGAAGAAAAGGGCAGCGTCCGTGGACCTAGAAACGGAGGCACCCAAGAAGGGGAAGATTTTCTTTTCGGATGATTTGGATTCGGACACTGAATTCATCCCTGAGCGGCGCCTCTGGCCGAAGCCCCCGGCCGAATCATAAGTATTTAAAGATACTATACATCTGGCCTTTTTACATATCGTAGGATAACACTTTATTTACGTATTTTCAGTCTGACCCATGATCTCCCCCAACAATCATCGTCTTCGAGAAAGTCGCCGGTCCCGAAGATGATGGAGAGCGAAATGCCTCCACGAGCCTCTCCACCATGAGCCATAGATGACACCGAGGTGTTGTCCCAAAGGACTTCTCCGGGACAGTAGGAGGTGCAGAAGGCCGCTGAAATGGAGCCAGAGGGTGATGCCTCGGCTTCCGAAAACATGGGGGATACTACCCCATGGAAACTGACAATGGGGGCCTAGATCAGTCCAGCCTCTAGACGAATACCACTCTGGATACCCACGTGGCTCTGGAGTCGAGCGAGTAGCCCCCTTCAAGGGAAGGGGAGTGTCGACTCCACCGGCGACCTCTATCAATCCGGAGGCGCCGGATATGTTGAGGGAAGCACTTCAACGTGCTTCCGTCGTGGAAGAGCACCATACCCTGATGGGTGCGGTTGTTGAGAAGGTTCAGTCTGCTAAAAGCAGTCTAAACGAAGCTTTCACTAGCCTGTTAACAGGTTTTGAGGTAAGTGATATAATATGCTTTAGCTACTTTTCTTATTGGAAGGATAATCCTGTATATAGATAGTAGCCCCTGAGACTCTATTTGGGTCTTTGGAAAAAATAGCCGGATAGAGGATCAAATAGTCGCCAGAGATAACGCGTTCATCTATTTTGATAAACATGCTTCACTGTTGGGACCTTCAGCTAAGGATGCTGAAGTATCTGAAGTCCAGCGAAAACTGAAGCTGGCTGATGATGAGATAAATCATATTAACAAGCGGTTCAATAAGGTCCAGGGTATGCTTTTTTTAAAGCGACCCCTTTACAAGCCTAAATTATAATGCAAACTCAGAGTTTCAGCTCATGCGTCACTATGTAAATGGTTGTAGGCAACGCGACCGAGGTCGAGGCCCTCAAGAATGCCCTTGCCGAAGCTAAGGAGGAGGCGAGGGCAAGCAAACAAGCCGCGGAGAAAGCGGCTGCGGATGTAGAAGCCGAAAAGGCCGCCCACCTTCAGTATGAGGCGAGGGTGACCGAAGTAGAGCACACGCTCCAGGAAGCCGCCACCAAGTGTGAGTCCTTGGATGAGATCAACAAGGCCCAAGCGGCCGAGCTCACAAGGCTCTTCAAGCTGTGAAGGAGGCTCGGTCCGAGTCTCGGGCGGCTCGCGGGGAGATCAAGCAAGCCGGACAGATAGTGGCTGGTAAGCCTTTTCTTTTACAGAGTATACTCAGCGGTCGAAGATATGCTTTGCTAAATCGACGGTGGAGTGCTGCAGATGCTTTTGCGGATCTCCCGAGGAGTGTTGCCGACGCCGCCGAGTATTTTCGGGCCCAAGAAGGGAACGTGACGGAGAAGCTTTTCTGGTTGAAGTACTTGGCACCGGAGCGACCAACGCTGTTGAATAATCAGATGATGCAGCTAGTAGAGCTGCATAGGATGTTCAGTTTGGCCAGCCGGACCTATTCCGAGCAGCTACTTCGGTTTGGTCAAGCAGCTTGGCGATGCCTTGCCCCGAGTAGAGGCCGTGAAGCGCTCGGCGTGTATAGAAGGTGCGCGGATGGCATTTGTCCGTGTCAAGATGCACTGGGCCAAAATGAAGGCCGCCATCATGGATGTCTAGGGCCCGCCCGGGGGCAAGGACCACCGTACGCCGGAGCGTTACTTTGAGGACGTCTTGGAAGTTGCCCGCCTGATAGAGGGCCAGTGCTCAAAGGACATCATGTTCGAGTAAATGTGTCCGAACTGCCCGGATATTGTATAAACCAAAGCTTTGTAATATAAACCAAGGCCTTGTAATATATCGTGTGCATTTATCGTAAAGTGTTATTCCCCCTATGCGGCCGTATTTAATTTTGGAGAATTTACCAGTTGTCGGCTTCAGCTCCCACGTAGATACTACGGGGGGTGTTCATAATACTGCGTGACCACACTTGACCCAACGTTTTGGTCCGTAAAGGAGGTGGCAGCACGGCGAACCAGACAATCGAAGTATATGGTTTTATCATTCTCACGTAGCCATAGGATTTCGATAATGGGACTGTAGGGTAGCCCTGGTGCGTATGCGACTATCGAACTTGGATGCCTTTTAAACGCTTGACTGGAAAAGCCATTCCTTCGTGTCATACAGAAGAAATCGCTAGAGATTTAGTAAGTCACCGAATTGCTGACCAGCTCTCGCCGCATCACGACAGTCAGTTTTCGGATTTCTCTACTAAGGTGTTTGACCGGGCCAGCTGGAAACACAATCGTAGTAGTTCTCACTATACTACCTTAGCCGGAAAAAATGGAACGTAAGGTAGCAAGCACAGGAGCCGGGCAACCCAACTATTGACCAAAGACGTGATTCGGAGCCGATGCATATAATGCAGTATTCAGGACGCCGAAGCATACCCTAAGAGTATTCAGACTTTCTATTGTTGAGAATATATATGTCTTGAAATAGAGCCCCTGGTGATTTAAGTCGTACTAAGGTGTATATGCCAATTTGGACGTAAGTGGGAAAATGGACTAAGAAATAAGCCAATACCGAACAAGGTTGGGCGAAAACTTTTTCCATTATAGTCTGATTGGTACGTCAAAATGTATTTTCACAGAGGATGCTATAAGCATCAGGGCCATTTTACATGTCGAGTAGAAGGGAAAGCTATATACAGGTGTAAATTTGAAAAGATGATCTTGAAGATCTTTTGGACACTCTGCCGCATGTCTGCCCCGCTTTTCCCTGTAGTATATGGTCCTTTGAGAGGATCGACAATCGAGTGTATATATGGGGCCTGGAAAAGGACCCTAAGTACCATCGAAGAGTGGTGTAGGTTGTAAAGAACCTAAAAAGAAAAAAAACAAGAAGAAAAAGATGGAAGAATATAAAGGTCTGGATAGGGTCGAGCCGTGCCGTGGACCGTGTTTTCCGTATGCCTCCAGTGCGTAGTTATGTACGTGCAGTACGTATGCCGCTATCCAGTTGGGGTTGTGGCGGAGGCTGGATTGCTAATCTAGCTCTGGACGAGCCGGGCTGTTGTTCTGTGGGGTACACCGCACTCGTTTGATAGTTTGCGGGGGCTTGACTGCCGGGGTAATGTTCGGTTTGATAAGGCCACCCTGTACTTCAACTGCAAGAGCCGTGGTATGCTGCTTGGTACAGAGGGAGCGCTCCATGTTCCCATTGACTATAATAACACCGCGAGGTCCAGGCATTTTGAGCTTTAGGTAAACATAATGCGAGACCGCATTGAAGTGGGCGAAGGTGGTCCTTCCGAGAAGTGCGTGATAACCGCTGCGGAAAGGGGCGATGTCGAAGATCAACTCTTCGCTTCGTAAGTTGTTCGGTGAACCGAAGACCACTTCCAGTGTTACTCAGCCTGTGCAGCGGGCTTCAACGCCAGGTATTACTGCTTTGAAGGTTCTTTTGGTGGGCCTGATTTTTGATGAATCGATGCCCATTTTGCGGCTAGTGTCCTGATAAAGCAGCTTTAGGCTGTTGTCGCCATCCATAGGGACTCGCGTGAGATGGAATCCATCGATGATTGGATCGAGGACCATTGTCGCCGAACCTCCATGATAGATACTTGTCGGATGGTCTCTGTGATCGGAAGTGATCGGACAGGCTGTCCATGGGTTGAATTTTGGGGCAACTCGCTCTGTGGCATAGATGTTCCTTAGTGTGCGCGTGCGCTCCCTTTTGGGAATATGTGTAGCGTATATCATATTCACCATAGGTTGTTGTCCCCCTGTGTTCGTTGGGCGAGGATCTTCATCATCGTCCTCACTCGGCGGCCCCTTCTCCTTATGTTTGGTGTTTAGCTTGCTGGCCTGTTTAAAGACCAAACAATTCTTGTTGGTATGATTAGCATGCTTATTAGGAGTGCCATGAATCTAGCAGGGCCGATCGAGTATTCTGTCCAAACTAGATGGACCATCCTTGTTTCCATTGAATGGCTTCTTCCGCTGACCGGATTTAGAGCCACTAAATCCGGTGTTAACCGCCATGTCTTGGCCTTGTTTGTCTCAGGCATCGTCGTCCATGCCGTCAATGTCTTTGGAGGCGTAGTCCAACATGTCGGTTAAGTCTTGGACAGTGGCTATGAAGTGGGTGGTGGGAGGGACGTAAAATTCCCCGCTCTCAGCCCCTAGTCCGGGCTGGGCGTAATTCGGAAGCGATTCCTCTGTAATGGCGAGGGATCACATTAAGTACAGAGCCTCATTTTTTAGCGAGGTTTGGACAAGGAAGAAAGTCCGCGGGGGCATCAGGGGTGAGAGCCTCGTGGCCACGCACGCTTCACGCGGACCTGGAGAATTCAGATCTGGAGTCCGAGGGGGAGTCCGGCACTTTAGCGACAAGGGGAGCTCGGTTTGTCTTCGGGTTTGCCGATGACGCACTCCCCTCCAGATCTCCGGCAGCAAGTTCCATAATTGCAGGGAGTCTGGCGAGCTCTAAACTCCCGTCTTCGGACCTGGTACTTTGCTCTGGATCTAAGGCTAGAGCGGCGGTCAGGGCCGCGAACCCTTCAAAGATCAAGTCTCCTTAGATATCAATGACATAGTTCAGATTTGCAAAACTGATCTGACGACTAGGGCGTAGCTGTCGATCTACTCAAGGTGTCCAGTTGAGTTGGCACGCAGTGCGAAGCCGCCGAATACGAAAATTTGGCCAGGGAGGAAAGTCTCCCCAGAGACGGCATCGTTGTGGATGATCGAACGAGCCATCGAACCTTCTGTCGACAACACAGAGGAACTCTCAATGAAAGCACCAATGTCAGTGTCAAAACTGGCCGATCTCGGGTAGGGGGTCCTAAACCGTGCGTCTGAGGATTGGAGTTAACAGGAGGCCGGGGACACGATGTTTACTCAGGTTCGGGCCCTCTTGATGGAGGTAATACCCTACTTCCTGCTTGATTGACTTGGATGAATATAGAGGTTACAAGAGTTGATCTACCTCGAGATCGTAATGGATAAACCCTAGATGTCTAGCCTATCTGATTATGATTGGCTCTACTGACTAAACCCTCTGGTTTATATAGACACCGAAGGGGCCTAGGGTTGTACAGAGTCGGTTTACAAAGAAAGGAACCTTCACAAGCTTGCCATCCATGTAAAGAGAGTCCCATTCGGACACAGGGGAAGGCGTTCGATCTTGTATCTTCTTGGCCAATCAGTCACGCCCATATCACATAGCCCTGACAGGACCCCCTAGCCCAGGACTCCCTCAAGTAGCCCTCAAGGTGTGTGTGTGTCGGCCTAAAATCTGAGATGCGCATTAGAGAAGATAGTGATTGGGGGACGGGCCCTTGAGAGAGGGTCTCGAGAAGTCGCCGTAATATATTAGCTTGACGCTGGATAGGTCATAGATATTTGCTACTGTTATCCGAAGATGCGTTTGCCTATAGTTCGATCAAGCCGAACACAAAGCACTTTAAATTTTCTGTATTGAATAGGCAATGCAGTAGTCCCCGAGACACTGGTCGGGTGGCAACACTAGATCAGGGGATCGATGTGCCCCTTTAATATTAGTAAATGATAAGCCTAGTAGCCCCCGAGCCTTAATGTGGGCATGAGTGGCCGAATTAAGGATCGATATCGGGAGTAAAATCACAAATTATGTGTAATGATTCTATGGACCCAAGTACTCTACATCATTAATGCTCAGATCCGCACTGTACAAAACCTTGTTGACCGACCATTGGCTTCAACCTCCTCGGCCAGTAGCCAGGGAATGTTTGTCGCACTTTATAAAGCCTTTATGAGGGCAAAGATTTATGACAAACAGGGCAATCCAGCCATATGGTTTTATAAACAAAGGTATGCAGAGAGAATGTTATATTACTATTTAATGAAAGAAACAACTTCCAAAGAAAATAGTCCGGCTATCGGTTCTGTTCTTTGGGTTGTCATGCCGACCATGATCATGAAACCTCACTCTCGGTGTCAAAACCAGCGGATCTCGGGTAGGGGGTCCCGAACTGTGCGTCAAGGCCGGATGGTAACAAGAGATAAGGGACACGATGTTTTTACCCAGGTTCGGGCCCTCTCGATGGAGGTAATACCCTACTCCTACTTGATTAATATTGATGATATGGGTAGTACAAGAGTAGATCTACCACGAGATCAAGGAGGCTAAACCCTAGAAGCTAGCCTATGGTATGATTGTTGTATATGGAGTTGATTGCCTGTGGACTACAACCCTCCGGTTTATATAGACACTGGACAGGGTTAGGGTTACATAGAGTCGGTTACAATGGTAGGAGATCTTGAATATCCGCATCGCCAAGCTTGCCTTCCACGCCAAGGAAAGTCCCATCCGGACACGGGACAAAGTCTTCAATCTTGTATCTTCATAGTCCAGGAGTCCGGCTGAAGGTATAGTCCGGCTACCCGAACACCCCCTAATCCAGGACTCCCTCAGTAGCCCCTGAACCAGGCTTCAATGACAACGAGTCTGGCGCGCAAATTGTCTTCGACATTGCAAGGCGGGTTCCTCCTCTAAGTCCTTCATAGAAGATTGTAAACACCAAGAGTAGTGTCCGGTTATGCAAAATAAGCTTCCACATATTGCCATAGAGAGAATAATATTAACACAAATCAAATCAGCTAACGTATTCCGCAGTGCGTCAACACACTACAGCCAAGTCCTTCACTCGAATCGTTTTCACTTTTCCACCTCAGCGTGTTTTGCGAGGCGGTTTCCTTGGCACGTCTTGTCAAAGCAGAGATCGTGTACCCCCCTTTTACGGGATTCTCATCAATACGGACGTGGGTAACCCAACCGCGCCACTTATCACGGCGCTTGGGAGGCAAGCGAGTTTTACTAGGCAGGTGGGGACGCACAACCGCATCCGCCCATATAAGAGGACAAGGATCCACCTTTTTACCTACGCCTTCTTCCTCCCTTGCCTATCCATCTCCTGCGCACCCGAGCTCCAGCGCCCAAGCCGCACTTCCCACCTCAACCTCCTCCAGCAATGTCCGGAGCGGGAGGCAAGTGGATGGTCTCCTCCGTCACGGAGGGCAAAGTCAAGAAGCTAAGGAAGGCCGGATACCTGTCCAAGGACATCGCGCATCGGCTTCCCGAAGAGGGGCAGCTTCTCCCCACCCCAAGGCCCCATGAGAGGGTAGTATTTCTCCCCCACTTCCTCCGCAGACTGGGTTTTCCACTCCACCCATTTGTCCGGGGGATCATGTTCTACTACGGCCTGGATTTCCATGATCTGTCTCCGAACTACATCCTCAACATCTCGGCGTTTATCGTCGTGTGCGAGGCTTTTCTCCGCGTCCACCCCCATTTTGGCCTCTGGCTCAAGACCTTCAACGTCAAGCCCAAGGTGGTGCGCGACAGCCAGGCGGAGTGCGGAGGCGCCATGGCGGGCAAGATGGCCAACGTCCTATGGTTCGAGGGCTCTTTCATGGAGACCCTAAAGGGATGGCAATCCAGGTGGTTTTATATCACCGAGCCACGCGATCCGGAATGGACCGCAGCCCCCGAGTTCCGATCCGGACCCCCCACGCGGCTTATGTCCTGGAAAGAGACGGGCCTGTCATGGGGTGACGAAAAAGAGGTGACCGGATTGCAAACATGCATCCAGTCCCTGGTGAACAAGCCAGTCCAGCTTGTTAATATAATCCAGGTTATGCTCGTCCGCCGGATCCTCCCGTGCCAACAACGGGATTTTAATCTATGGGAGTTCGACCCAGCGCAGCATCAAACCCTCAGCAGGCTCTTCGACACGATGTACGAAGACGCCTGGAAGATGCTATTCAAGGGCGCCGAGGCTCCCACATCCGCTTCCGAGGACTGCGGATACAACTCGTAGCGTCACGCTAGCGAGGTAAGTCATCTACACCTTTTACAGGATGTTAAGCTTTTTTCATAGTTTGACTCTATGCGGGATCTAAACTCCCTTACCTTTGACAGGCTTGGCGGGCGATATCCGGACCGATTAACTGTCCGGCTCCGCTGCCCGAAGACCCAGCCCCAGCTCTACTAGTGAAGCTGCTGGTTCCGGCGCCTTATGTGGTGCCGGAGAAGAAGGCCAAGAAGAAGAGGACCATGGGGACTCGAAAGAGTGCCCGCAACATGGTGGTGTCGGACTCGTCATCTGACGAGTCCAAGACACCCTCCTCCCGCAAAAACGAGGAGGAGGAAGAAGAAAACTCCCCCCCCCCAGCGGAGGGAGGAGAGAAGAGGAAGGCCGCCCCAACGGGGGAGGCCGAGGGGTCTAGTAAAAGGAAGACCCCTCCACCGGACTATGCCCCCAACGCCGAAGAGGGCAAAGAGGATTGGCCAAACAGGGCCAAGCGTCTGGCGAAATCGTAAGTTCGGATATCAGAGTAACTCATGATGTTCCTTTGTTGCACAGCTTTCCCTAATGTCGAACGTAATTATGCAGTCCGCCCCGGGCCGAATTCGACGAATTGTCGGGCGGCTCCCTGGACTCACCGGACGTGAACTCAGTTCCACCTGCTGTCTCCCCCCGCACTGCGGACGACGCCGAAGTGGCATCACGACAAGCTCCGGGGCAGGAGGAGGTGGTCCTGGAGGAGCCGCAAGGCAACCTCCCGGACTCCCGGAGTGAAGGGGATAAGGCTCCCCAGGGCTCTAAGTCCGGCTTTGTGCCGGACACCGCGCCGGAATCAGTTCCGGACCGCGGTAGGCGAACTCCTTCCAAGAGGAGCAAGCCTTTTGAGCCGGCGGCCTCCGTCCAACCGGAGGTGCCGGACAATCTGCTGGAGGTGCTTGACGACGCCTCCATCGACGAGGGGCACCATACTATTATGAGTACGGTGATCCAGAAGGTTTAGTCCGCCAAGAGTGGACTGACTGAAGCTTGCACTAGCCTTCTAACAGGCTTCGAGGTAAGTAAAAATATGTAAAAATATTACCGCATAGACAGTAGCCCCTGATGCTCTGTTTGGCGTTCGGAAAGAAAAGCCGAATAGAGGATCTATTAAATTTCGCAGGAGTCTAAAAAAAAGAGTCAATATGCGTATGCAGGCTTCGCTGCTATGCACCGCCACACTGACTGCGGAGGTGGGTGTCCTGAAGTAGGACCTCGAGCGGACCGAGCAAGAGCTCGGCCTTGCCAAGCGGCGGCTCGAGGAGGAAGAAGGTAAGAAATACCTTACAGAAAAAGTGCCTATAAAAAGGCTTAATTGCAAAAAGAGTAACATGATTGTACTGCTTATTGTAGGGGCCACTACTGAGGTGGCGACCCTTAAGCAGGCGCTGTCTGAGGCCGAAAAGAAAACGGCCGCAGAGCGCACCGAGCGAGACAGACTTGGGGCTCAGGTCGGCGAGGTGCAGCATGAGCTTCAGGCTCTCATGAAAAAACATGAGAGTTTGGAGCTGGAGTCGAAGGCGCAAGCATCCGAGCTTGCAACGGCCCTAGAGGCTGCCAAGTCTGCCAAGGCCGAAGCCCAAAAGGCCCTCCAAGAGTTGGAGGAGATGAGGAAGATAGCAGCGGGTAAGGCATTCTTTATGCAAAGCAGAAATATAAAAGTGAACTACCTGTTACTTACCCGAATCCGGAGCTCTCCAGGGGCATTTGCAGATCTTCCCCGTGGCGTATCCGACGCCGCCGCATTCTACCGAGCTGAAGAGGGTAGCTCAACGGAGAAGGTGTTCTGGTCTCAGTATTCTGAGGCCGGACACCCTGTGCCCTTGAGCGACCAGCTGAAACAGCTGGTCGAGCTCCACAAGGCGGCCGAGCAGGCCATGAAGGGCTTCATAGTTCGGCTGTGGCCCGTAGAGGCCCTGCCTGGGAGCTATTTCGGGCTGGTGCGGCAGCTGGTGGAGGCCTGTCCGAGGCTCGAGGTCATCAAGCGCTCCGTCTGCATCGAAGGTGCCCGTCGGGCCCTTGCCCGTGCAAAGGTGCACTGGGGTAAGCTGGATGGTGAGAAGCTTGTGAAGGACGGGCCGCCGCCGGGGAAGGAGCATCGCAAGCCCGAGAACTACTACAAGGATGTTCTTGCAGGTGCCCGCCTTGTGGCGGATGAATGTACCAAGGATGTGATATTTGAATGAACTCGCTCGTGTTTATCCTGTGCGCTGAAAACTTGTTCATATGCGCTAAGCAATGCTTATTGAATTTAAAATATTACTTTCTGTGCGGCCGTTTATCAAAAATTGAGAGATGGCCAGTCGTCGGCTTCTGCCCCCATGCCACTAGTGCTGGGGTGTTCGGGATAAACCTGAGCGCTCTTTTTCCCATAGTTGGGTCCTTCGAGGGAGGCGCTCAGCACAACGAACCAGGCAATCGGACTATAATGCTTGAACACTCTCACTTAGCCATAGAACTCTATAATTTTAAATTTCGGCGAAGCCCCTAGTTCGGAAGACCGAGTTCGGGGCGCTATCCACGCCTTGGCCGGACAAAGCCAGCTCCTCGCTCGAAGCGGCATAAGCCTTTAGGGACTCGAAAAACCTCTCGAACAGCGACCGGTCTCTCGCCACATCATGACAGTCAGTTTTAGCTTTCTCCACTGAGGTGCTTAACCCAGCTGAACCGGGGCACAATCGCAGTGGTTCTCCTAGTGCTACCTTAGCCGATAGAGCGGAACGTAAGGCACCAAAACATAGGAGCCGGGCAAACCCAACTATTGACCCAAATCATGATTCGGAGCCGATGCATATAGTGCTATAAGTTCGGGGTGCCGCACTTGTGAAAGTGTACGGACTTCTCACACCATTATGAGGGGTACTGAAGCCCCTGGCGTGTTTGCCGTACCATGGTGTACGGGTGCAATCATGTCATTTAATAAACATAAATGTGAAAAGAAGATAATGCAAAAAATAGACAAGAAGCTAAGCATTGTTTATAGAGAGGCTATTTATCAAAGCCGAACGATACAAATAGTGCGGTAAGCAAAAGATATTGGACTATTCAGTATGTCCTGACCAGGGGCAGGCCGCGGAATTGTATTTAAAACAGGTATACCGCTCGTAACAGAGACCACCTGGGAGTTCCATAATGCGGCATGGCTTGTCTGCCTCCCTGGATCTTGCATCGTTTGTGCGGCAGTCGAATTGCCGAACAGGTCGTCCGAAGTATGGAGTCCTGAAAGTAAGAAAAAATTAAAAAAAGAATCCGGCAGCCCCTAGTACGTTTTAAGCCGTATTTTGGGCGTGCCGTTATTGTGCCCCTTCCCCTGTGCCCATGGTATTTCAAGGGCGTAGTTATGTACGCGAGGTACTGGTTTCGCTATGTCGCGAAAGCTGGGGTTGGGGCCGCATTGCTACGCTTGCTCAGAGTGTGCCAGGCGGTCCTGCTGTGGGTTACTCCGGGCGCGCTTGGCAGTGTCTGGCTTTTTAATGGCCGGACTGGAGAATTGCCTGAGAAGGCTACTTTGTACCTCCGCTGCGAGAGCCGCCGTATGCTCCTCCGTACGGAGGGAGCGTTCGGTGTTTCCGTTGACCGTAATTACTCCTCGAGGGCCTGGCATCTTGAGCTTGAGATATGCGTAGTGCGGCACCGCATTGAACTTTGCGAATGCGGTTCGTCCGAGCAGGGCGTGATAGCCACTGCGAAACGGGACTATATCGAAGATTAACTCTTCGCTTCGGAAATTGTCCGGGGATCCGAAGACCACGTCAAGTGTTACTGAGCCTGTACAGTTGGCTTCTACACCTGGTATAACGCCTTTAAAGGTCGTTCTTGTGGGCTTAATCCTTGAGGGATCTATGCCCATTTTCCGCACTGTATCCTGATAAAGCAGGTTCAGGCTACTGCCGCCGTCCATGAGGACTCTTGTGAGATGAAATCCGTCGATGATTGGGTCGAGAACCAATGCGGCGAAGCCGCCATGACGGATGCTAGTGGGATGGTCCCTTCGATCAAAAGTGATCGGGCAGGAGGACCATGGGTTGAACTTTGGGGCGACTGGCTCCATCGCGTATACGTCCCGTAGCGCACGCTTCCGCTCCCGCTTGGGAATGTGGGTTGCGTATATCATGTTCACCGTCCGCACTTGTGGGGGAAAGCCCTTCTGTCCATTGTTGTTCGGCGGCTTGGGCTCCTCGTCGTCGCTGTGCAGCCCCTTGTCTCTGTTTTCGGCCCTTAACTTGCCTGCCTGCTTGAACACCCAACAATCCCTGTTAGTGTGATTGGCTGGCCTTTCGGGGGTGCCATGTATCTGGCACAAGCGATCGAGTATTCGGTCCAAACTGGACGGGCCCTGAGTATTCTTTTTGAATGGCTTTTTCCGCTGACCGGATTTATAGCCTTTGAATCCGGCATTGACTGCCGTGTCTTCATTGCTGTCGCTGTTAACGCGGCGTTTTTGCTTATTCCGACGTGTCCTGCCACTTTTGTCCTTGGTATCCGAATTACCAGGGTTCTTTGATAAGTTGTTACTGCGAGCTAGCCAGCTGTCTTCTCCCGCGCAAAAGCGGGTCATGAGTGTCGTGAGGGCTGCCATGGATTTCGGCTTTTCCTGTCCCAGGTGCCGGGCAAGCCACTCGTCGCGGATGTTATGCTTGAAGGCTGCTAGGGCCTCTGCGTCCGGACAGTCGACTATCTGGTTTTTCTTTGTTAGGAACCGTGTCCAGAATTGTCTGGCCGATTCCTCTGGCTGCTGAATTATGTGGCTTAAGTCGTCGGCATCCGGCGGTCGCACGTAAGTGCCCTGGAAGTTGTCGAGGAATGCGGCTTCCAGGTCCTCCCAAGAACCGATTGAGTCTGCTGGCAAGCTGTTAAGCCAATGCCGGGCCGGTCCTTTAAGTTTGAGCGGGAGGTATTTGATGGCGTGTAGATCATCGCCGCGTGCCATGTGGATGTGAAGGAGATAATCCTCGATCCATACCGCCGGATCTGTTGTGCCATCGTATGATTCGATGTTTACGGGTTTGAAACCCTCTGGGATTTTATGATCCATTACTTCATTCGTGAAGCATAGCGGGTGTGCGGCGCCTCTGTACTGGGCTATATCACGACGCAGCTCGGAAGAGCTATGTCTGTTGTGTTCGGCCCGGCCGGATTTGTTGTATCCGGAGTGAAGATCATTGTCACATGCCGTAGGGCGCCTGCGCGATCCGTAGATCGATCTTGTTTGTCTTGCCTTATCCTCCAGTATGTCTCGCAGGTCGGGCGCATTTTCCCGTGCCTTAGTTGAGTGGCGTCGGGGCATGGCTTGGGTGGAGGGCCGAGAGGCCTCTCTGTCGCGGCCGCGAGGTGGCCGGTCTGCCATGTCATGCGCTGGTGATGTAGGTGCTTCCTCCTCTGATCGGGGTAGCGGCCTGCGCTTCGGGTAACTCTTGGAGGGGCGTTCGAGTTCATACTCTTCGGCCGCAAGGACTTCAGTCCATCTGTCAGCTAGCAAATCTTGGGCAGCTCTAAGCTGTTGCTGCTTTTTCTTGAGGCTGCTTGCCGTGGCTAAAAGCCTGCGTTTAAAACGCTCTTGTTCGGCGGGGTCTGATGGTATGACGAATTCATCGTCATCGAGGCTTGCCTCGTCTTCGGAGGGAGGCGTATAGTTATCATCCTCGACCTCTCGGTCTGCCGCTCTCTCATGAGGGCTGGCTTCTCCATCTTCCTGTGCCGAATCTTGCTGAGGTGGGTGTTCTTCGGCGCTATCCGGGGTAGTATTATCTCCCGTGCCGGAATCACCGTTTTTGCTTTGGCGGGATTTAGAGCGGCGCCGCTGACGCCGGCGCTTTGGCTGTTTCTTGGGGGCGTCATCCCCCACTGTTCCATCGCCATCTCCATCTTTTGGAGTATCCACCATATATATGTCATATGACGAGGTGGCCTTCCAGCGCCCTACAGGTGCTGGTTCCTGTTCGTCTCCTACATCGTCGTCCATGCCGTCGATGTCTTCGGAGCTGAAGTCAAGCATGTCGGTTAGATCGTCGACAGTGGCTAGAAAGTGGGTGGTGGGTGGGCTTTGAATTTCCTCATCGTCCGTATCCCACCCTCGCTGACC
Organism: Triticum aestivum; assembly: GCF_018294505.1. Taxonomy (NCBI): domain Eukaryota; kingdom Viridiplantae; phylum Streptophyta; class Magnoliopsida; order Poales; family Poaceae; genus Triticum; species Triticum aestivum. Next base: position 219,885,397 of record NC_057803.1, read on the forward strand.
GTAGTCCGGCCAGGGCTCTCCTGATAAAGAGAGAGACTTAAGAGAATTCAGGATGTCGCCAAAAGGCGAATGCTGAAAGATGTCTGCGGCGGTGAACTCCATTATCGGCGCCCAATCGGATTCGATTGGCAGGGGCGCGGGGGGTTCGGAGTCCGGGGAGGAGTCCGGATCCTCGGAGTCACGGGTCGTGCAGAGTGCGGGGCTAGCGTTCGGCTCGATCGCTTTCGGGATCGCAGCCCCTGAGGTGACGTCCAACCGCTCATCCTCGATTGGCGCAATAGGCTCCGAGTTAGGGGTCGGAACCGATGCGTGTGCGGCCTCCAGGACACTGTCCGGGGGCAGAGCTAGATCATGCCCCTCGAGATAGTGCGGCGCGCTGGGCCGTGGCTCGAACCCGTCGAAGATCAAGTCTCCGCGGATGTCAGCCGTGTAGTTTAAGCTTCCAAACCTGACTTGATGGCCAGGGGCGTAGCTTTCGATCTGCTCCAGTTGGCCGAGCGAATTGGCCCGCAGAACGAAGCCGCCGAAGACGAAGATCTGTCCGGGGAGAAAAGTCTCACCCTGGATGGCATCATTGTTGATGATCAAAGGAGCCATCGGGCCTAAAGGCGACGACACAGAGGAACTCTCAATGAAAGCACCAATGTCGGTGTCAAAACCGGCGGATCTCGGGTAGGGGGTCCCGAACTGTGCGTCTAGGCCGGATGGTAACAGGAGGCAGGGAACACGATGTTTTACCCAGGTTCGGGCCCTCTGATGGAGGTAAAACCCTACGTCCTGCTTGATTAATATTGATGATATGGGTAGTACAAGAGTAGATCTACCACGAGATCAAGGAGGCTAAACCCTAGAAGCTAGCCTATGGTATGATTGTTGTATATGGAGTTGATTGCCTACGGACTACAACCCTCCAGTTTATATAGACATCGGACAGGGTTAGGGTTACATAGAGTCTGTTACAATGGTAGGAGATCTTGAATATCCGCATCGCCAAGCTTGCCTTCCACGCCAAGGAAAGTCCCATCCGGACACGGGACGAAGTCTTCAATCTTGTATCTTCATAGTCCAGGAGTCCGGCTGAAGGTATAGTCCGGCTACCCGAACACCCCCTAATCCAGGACTCCCTCACTCACCTCCGATCAATGAGGGAGAAAAATATTGAAGATTTAGTTTGGGGAAAGTTCCCGAACTATGTGGTTTTAGCGAACCTAAATTTTCACTTCCATCATTGCTGACCAATTATATCCTTTAAGATCGATAGCTTTCGGCTTCACCCAGTCTGAGGTACTAACTCGGAGGAACCGGTAGTAAAAATCACAGAGGTGCTCCCTTTACCGCCTAGCCAAACAATCGGGAACGTAGGGGTAAGCACAGGAGCTAGGCAACCCAACTTGGCCAAAATCTTAAGTCAAACTGATGCATATTTATGGCTTTATAACAATGATTACGGAAGGCAGCCCTCGTATATTAAATACAAACGCCGATGATATGTTTATTTTGACTCCGTTGCAACCGTTGATCAGTTGAAAGTGGCCCATCGTCGGCTTCTACCCCTTTGTAGATGCTACGCGGGGTGTTTCCGTAGTAACAAGACAACCCTTAGCTGACGTCTCGGTGCCCAGAGGCAGTTGTGTTAGCGGAAACAAGGCAATCAGATATGCGGGCTTTATAACTTACACTTAGCCATAGGAGCTTTAAACTGGGAAGCTAGCTATGACCCCCGGTTAGTGTTCGACACCGACCGAAGTCTAGCGATTAACACTTTGGCCAATGTTATGAAAGGCCCATTGCTTATCACGGGGTAATCGGTATCAATCTTTATTTTGACACCGTGATCGGATCGCTGACCAGTTTACGCCCATTGTGACAGTCAGTTTTCGGCTTTCTCCACTCAAGTGCTTAACCATTCGAGCTGGAAGCACAACCGCAGTGGTTCTCCCATTGCACACCTAGCCGAACAAAATAGGACATAGGACGCAAGCACAGGAGCCTGGCAACCCAACTATTGACCAAAGACACAACTCGAGACCACTTCATATATAGCAATATCCGAGAATGTTTTTGCCAAATCTCTAAAGGTGTCTGGCGTTGCACTGCGAGACTTATGCTGGAAACACAAAAATAGTTTAAAAGTGCCATAGGATTGGAAAACCAAAAAACTTTACGCCCGAACTAAATCAAGTCATTTGGTGCCAATCCGAAAATTGGTCTTACTTTTGTGCTGATGTCGTGCATTAATATGACACATCCGATCTCAAGACTTCAAGCGGGTCAGCCTACGGCTGCAACCTCCTACCCCGAAGGTAGAGTACTACTCGTTAGGCCAGATTGGCGAATTAAACTCGAGCGGCATTAGAGAGAAAACAGGCTATCCGGTTGTTGACCACACACTCGAGTCGATAAATGAGTGGTAGAAAAAGACTTTGCAACGACTAGGAAGAAAACAATTATTATAGAATGCCTCGTACAAATTTAAGAGCCCCCAGTTAACTTGGGTAAAGGAAGTGGTTTAAACAGATAATGTATGTGAGTACGGTCGAACGGAACACAAATTAAAAATTTAAAACTTTGAGCATGAAAGTGACTTAGGTGGTTAATGTGTTCGTCATTGATGACGTCGTCCAAGCTTGTAACAGGTCTAGGACCCAGCCCCCAAGCCAGTCCTGAGGTGGTGCAGCGAAGAGCTCGGCACTCCAAAGTGGCGACATAGCATGACTGTTGTGGCGAGGTGGAACCCCTACTTCGACAGAGGTGACGGAGCAGGCCAGGAGTATGACGCTGAAGTCCCCGGTGTGGGTTAATGAAGTGATGACGAAGCCCCTGTCTAGCCGAGTGACGTTGTACATCGGTACACTGAGGTGACAGCGCTGCCCTACCCGGATCATTTACCTCTGCAAAGAAAATAGTGCAAGCCAGAGATAATAGTAATAATAATAAATTAAAAAATGTTGCATAATTAATAATTTATGCAAAGCGAGTAATAAAATAAATATGGCCCATGCGCCAAGCACTCGATGAGGTAGAGCTCTCTCAGTGATGCCGAAATCCCCAAGGCAACGGAACATGTCGGTATGGCAATTCAACCAACAAGGTGATCACGCGAGCTGATTTGTGCCGATTGGGACGACGACGTCGGCTTGCCGAAGTGACCGCGTGAAGCAGTCAAAGTCGATTACCTACACATGTAAAATAGTGCAGTCCAAAAAATAATAATATAAAAATAAATCCTCACATAATTAATTTACGCAAAATATTTTTTTAAAGAGATGTGGCCTGGCGTCGAAGCCAACAACGATGCGGGGCGTCGGCGTGGCAAAGCCTGAATTCGCAGGGTGGTCCTAGTTCCCGATGTGGTGTTCGCCGAATTGCGGACGAGAAACTGACCGAACCATCACCCAACCATCGTTAATGCGGCCCTCATTTGACAGTCCTGTGTACAGAGGATGGAACAAACTAGAGTAATATTCCTCGAGAAAAATAAGCCCATGCAAGCAAAACATTAGTAGGAATAATAGCACCTGGTTTGTTTGTTGTAGCAATCCAAAGAGACACACGGGCGTTCATGGATTTGCATCAAGTAATAGTACTAGTGCCAGCGCTAGCTTGATGTTGTGTGCGCGTGCTCGGCCGGGATGCGGCGAGGCGAAGCCCCTGGTCCAGCTAACGTGACGAAGTTGGTCGGCTGGTGACGCCGAAGTCTCCGGAGTAGGTTGATGAAGATATGGCGAAGCTCCCGGTCCAGCCGTAGTGATGAATAGGTCAGTAAGGTGACATTGCAGCCACTGTGCTAGCCGAGGTGTTGAAGCGGTTCGGTGTGGCAGACATTGGTTTGAAGAAGCTACGGCTCGGCCATGCCGACGCTGGTCATAACTTGTGACGCGGTCAATGCTACATTGATGAAGTGACCGAGCGGCGATGCCGGCGCGCCTGACCCATGCAGTCCGTGGGGCGATGGTGTTGGTGATGATTTAGCCTTTGCGATGCCGAACTCTTTTTTGGCTTGCCGAGCTGATGATCCAATATGGTTAGGCTTGATGAAGCGATGATCTGTTCGATGAAGCGATGATCTGTCTAGCATTGGTCGCTAGACGTGGAGCAAGGGCTGGTTTGACACCGGCGCGACGGTGAAGATTACCTCCGAAAAGGAGCAAAATTTGTGAGCATGTGTTCGGAAACAAAACACAATATCGTAGAAAGAGGTTCTTCCAAAAAGGTTGTCCAATATCCCGTTCATGAAGAAAGATGAGCTCAGGTCAGATTCGTATTCGCGCAGAAAATGGATCCAAAAAGTGATGCACTAATCCGAAGGTTCCCGGAGTTTGAACGGTCAGATTGAGCTGAATATTTGAGAGGTGGTAGATATGGAAATTCTGCAGAGGATGAACGGTTGAATCTTCCAAATAACCTCCGAGCTAGGCTCTGGAGACCACGCCCTAAACTCGTCCAGATTCCCATCCTGACTCGACAGGCCTCCGGTATATCATAGATCGCCGGAGATTCCTCCATTGGAAGGCGGCGAAATTTTATAGGGTTGTTGTACCATCAATTATGCACAATTCCACCAAAGTGTTCGTCAAATCAACTTCCGAGGAGACGGCGGCAGCGAAAACAAGTCTGTTGTACAGAAAAAACTGTGCGATCGCATGAGGGCAATGTTGACGATGAGCCCCCAGGCTCCATGGATGACTTTTCCATGGTCTTGGTTGAGATTTGAGATGATAATGATGAACATATATATTTGATCTTGATGATCTAACGTGAAGCGCGGTCTTTGGTCCGGCTGAGGTGACCAGTCGAGTCGGCGACAAAGATGCCGACATCAGCCATAAAGCTCGGCTCCGGTGCGTAGATCGCGCCAGAGACAATCCGAATTCCCATCACACCATGGCGACTGCCAGTAGGTTCTCAATGATAGCACCAATGCCGGTTCTATATCCGGCGTATCTCGTAGTAGGTGTCCTAAGCTAGGCATCTTGGAGCGATGGTAACATGGACACACGATTTTACCCTGTTTCGGGTTCTCTTGAAGAGATAATACCCTACGTCATGCTTTTGATTGTATTGATATGAGGGTAGTACATAGTACATGTATCTACCACGATATCGTAGTAATGAATATTAGATGTTGTATTGTCTAGCCTGGCCTCGGTTTATATAACACACCAGAGGTCTAGGGTTTTAGGAGAGTCCTCAGCTTGTGCGCCAAGTCTTGTGGAAACCTCCTTGTATGCGGCATGGGCTGCCCGAAGTGGCCCATGAGTGAACCGTCATGGGGGTCCTTGGCCCGATCCACTTGATCGGGGGAGGACATGGTGAGTACCCCCTAGTCCGGGACACCGTCAGGGAGCAAGGTAAGCAGTGCCTAGTTGAGGCGGGTGAAGCCCCGCCAATGCATGTCATAGAGCTGCTGGAACGTCCGCAAAGTCTTGCTGCACCATGGTCCAGCAGGCTTTGAAGAACTTAGCCACGAAGCCGTCAGGACGGGGTGCCTTGTATGCATGCAACCGGGACAACATGCCAAATCACCTAGGCACCGAAAAGTGCCTCAAGTTCGAGAAGGTCATCGACCGGCTCGATGAGGTCATCGAGGTGTAGCAAGCAGTCACGATTGACGGCAGTGCCTAGTAAGGCGTTGAAGTGGGTGAAGGCCACGTCTTCAATGTCATTGTGGTCAGGGAGAACACGATCATCCATGGTGATAGTGTGGATCATGTTCTTCTTCCGTCGGTAGGTGCTCTACCGGTGGAAGAGGGAGCTGTTCGCGTCCCCGTGCTACAACCATGCAATATGTGCCCATTGGCGAGAAATGGTACGTTCCAGGGAGGCAAGCCCAAGGTAGTATATCTTTAGTTGGGAGTGCAACCATTGTTCATCATGGGTGAGGGCCCTGTCCTCTTGCGCCTGATCAAATCTCAAGATCTGCTCCCGCGAGGTTGCGAGGTTGAGGCGGACACCACCGACCGTTCGAGCGCTCTAGCTCATGAGCGCACGGGCCGTGGCCTGGAAGCGCAGAACCATGCGCTGGCATGGGTCAGCGTGGGTGACCGAATTCCAGGCTACAGAAACCACATCCAGGAAGCCATCGAGGCGTAGCTAGAACTCCTTGAAGTGGAACCGGCGGTGGGTGCGAGGCAGGGGGCAGCAGTCCAGCAGCAAGGTGCAATGGTTGGAGACGACCGACATGAGGCACCGCAGGTGGCACTCTCCATGCACTCCTCCCCGTCCGATGTGCAAAGGACGGATCCATGTGTATGAGTGTCGGTGGCGATTGCTCATTGGACCAAGTGTATCGACGACCATGAAGACACACCTCCTTGAGCGCGAGGTCATCGATCAGGCGATGGGACCTGGCCATCATGCGGCGGTTGAGGTTGCGGTTGTTCTTGTCCTTATCTCTGCAGATGAGATTAAAGTCCCCACAAAGCATTCAAGGGCCGGGCAGCCAATGCGCACTTCGCACTACTCTTGCATGAAAGCGATCTTTGCCTCGTCGTCCCGAGGCCCGTAGACGACGGTGAGCCACCAGTGCGTGATGGACCGACTCTTCCAAGCTAGGAGTATGCTGGCGCAAGAGCCAGTAGCTGGTTGTCGGTGTTCTGGGAACCAGGGTACCCAGACTTGCCTGCCTGCGGCCCATGGCGTGGCTCCCTCGATGGCCTAGTACGACCCATCTTCAGCTTCGACAACACAAGACCCTCGTGAGGGGCCAAGCCTTGCGAGGTGGACGATGCCAAGACCTCCATAGGGAGAGCCCTCCCTAGGCTGGCTTCTGAGGAGAGGAGATTCCTATGCATGCGCCCACCTCGTGAGGTCCGGGTGACATAAGCCATGACAACCAAGGCTAGGCGGGCGCCAGCGGATGCAGTGCAAGCAGGTTTCCTCTTCATTGCTAAGGAGGCAAGTGAGGGAGTCTTGGACTAGGGGGTCCCCGGGCGTCCGGGCTATGTGATATGGGTCGGACTGATGGGCCAAGAAGATACAAGATCGAAGGCCTTCCCGCGTGTCCCGATGGGACTCTCCTTTACGTGGATGGCAACCTTGTGAAGATTCCTTTCTCTGTAAAGCGATGTTGTACAACCCTAGGACCCTCCGGTGTCTATCTAAACTAGAGGGTTTAGTCTGTAGAGGCAATCATAATCAGATAGGCTAGACATCTAGGGTTTAGCCATTACGATCTCGAGGTAGATCAACTCTTATAACCTCTATATTCATCCAAGTCAATCAAGCAGGAAGTAGGGTATTACCTCCATCAAGAGGGCCCGAACCTAGGTAAACATCATGTCCCCGGCCTCCTGTTATCGTCGATCGTCAGACGCACATTTCGGGACCCCCTACCCGAGATCGGCCGGTTTTGACATCGACATTGGTGCTTTCATTGAGAGTTCCTCTATGCTGTCGACAGAAGGTTCGATGGCTCGTTCGATCATCCACAACGATGCCGTCTCTGGGGATACATTCCTCCTTGACCAGATTTTTGTATTCGGCGGCTTCACACTGTGTGACAACTCAACTAGCCACCTTGAGCAGATCAACAGCTATGGCCCTGGCCGTCAGATCAGTTTTGGAAATCTGAATTATGTCGCTGATATCCGAGGAGACTTGATCTTCGAAGTGTTCGCGGCCCCGACCGCCGCTCTGGCCATAGATCTAGAGCAAACTACCAGGTCTGAAGACGGGAGTTTAGAGCCCACCGGACTCCCTGCAATTATGGAACTTGCTGCCGGAGATCTGGAGGGGACGGCATCATCGGCAAACCCGAAGACAAACTAGGCTCCCCTTGTCGGTAAAGTGCTGGACTCCCCCTCGGACTCCAGATCCGAATTCTCGAGGTCCGCGTCAAGCGTGCGTGGCCAGGAGCCTCTCACCCCTGCCGCCCCCGCGGACTATCGCTTCCTTGTTCAAACCTCGCTACTAAATGAGGCTCTGGACTTAATGCGATCCCTCGCCATTTCAGAGGAATCGCTTCCGAATTATGCCCAACCCGGACTAGGGGCTGTGAGTGGGGAATTTTACGTCCCACCCACCACCAACCTCATGGCCACTGTCGAAGACTTAACCGACATGTTGGACTATGCCTCCAAAGACATCGACGGCATGGATGACAATGCCAGAGACGAACAAGGCCAAGACCCTCCGTTTACCGGACATTGGACGGCCACTTCCACATACGACATGTACATGGTATACACACCCAAAGAGGATGACGATGATGGCAAGAAGGATCCGGTTGAGGACAAGCCTGCTGAAGCACCTACAAAGCGTCGACGTCAGCAGCGCCACTCAAAATCGCGTCGTGAAAAAGACAGCAATACCGGCACCAAAGATAATAACACTCTGGAGAATGCCGAAGACCCCGAAGCCCATGTCGAGCCAACATCCGAACAGGATGATTGGGAGGATGGGCAAGTTAACCCCGACAATCCTGTCGGGAACGAGGACTCAGAGGATTGTCACTACCTACCGATCTGTGAAGAGGATGTGAGCATCGGTGACGAAGACTTCATCGTGCCAGAGGAACCCCTTGAACAAGAGCGCTTTAAGCGCCGGCTAATCGCCACTACGAGAAGCCTAAAAAAGAAGCAGCAGCAACTCCAAGCCGACCAGGATACACTCAATGACAGATGGACTAAAGTCCTGGCAGCTGAGGAATATGGCCTCGAGCGCCCAACCAAGAGCTACCCGAAGCGCAAGCTGCTACCACAATTCGATGACGAGGCCCTTGAGCCAATACTGCCAAAGTATAAACCCGCTGACGAACCTGACCGACCACCACGTGGACGGGATGGACCGATCACTTATGCCGAACACCAGCCCGCACCACCCCGCCATCGAGGCAGGGAGGCAACGACCCCGGGCTATACCTATGAGCTATAAAGGACCTGGACAATAGAGACGGCCAGACAAGATCAATCTATGGGTCAAGGGGGCGTGCTCCAACGCAAGAGGACGGCCATCAGGCCTGGCGCGACAAGCACAACCACACCCGGGCCGAAAACCGCATTCGGACTTCATCCAAACTGCACCGCGGCATTGCCCGATATAGAGGCACCGCACACCCCTTATGCTTTACCGATGAGGTGATGGAGCACCAGTTCCCCGAAGGGTTTAAACCCGTGAACTACAGATCCCGCAGTGTGGATCGAAGATTTTCTTCTCCATATTCACATGGCCCGCGGTGATGATCTCCATGCCATCAAATATCTCCCGTTAAAATTAAAGGGACCATCACGGCACTGGTTAAACAACCTCCTAGAAAACTCTATTGGCAGCTAGGAAGACTTGGAGGATGCCCTTAGAGACAACTTCCAATGAACCTATGTTCGGCCTCCCAACACCGATGACCTTAGTCACATAGTCCAGCAACCCAAAGAATTAGCCCGAAAGCTATGGACCAGGTTCTTAATTAAAAAGAACCAAATTGTGGACTGTCCGGACGCCGAAGCCCCCGCGGCCTTTAATCACAGCGTCCGAGATGAGTGGCTCTCCCGACACCTCGGCCAAGAAAAACCGAAGTCCATGGCAGCCCTTAGCGCACTTATGACCCGCTTTTGCATGGGAGAGGATAGCTGGCTAGCTCGCGGAAGCAACAGCACCAGCGACCCTAGCACCTCCGAAGCCAGGGATGGCAATGGCAAGCCACGACGCAACAGACACAAGCGTCGAAGCAATAACAAAGATACCAAAGACACGATGGTTAACGCCAGATTCATTGTCTCTAAACCCGGTCAGCAGAAGAATCCATTCAAAGGAAACAAGGATGGTCCATCTAGTTTGGACAGAATACTCGATCGGCCCTGCCAGATTCATGGCACTCCAGATAAGCATGCTAATCATACAAACAGGAATTGTTGGGTCTTTAAACTGGACGGCAAGCTAAACACTGAACATAAGGGGAAGGGGCCGCCCTGCGAGGATGATGATGAAGAGCCTCGCCCACCAAACACAGGGGGACAGAAGAAATTTCCCCCCGAAGAAAAAACTGTGAATATGATAATACGCTACACATATTCCCAAAAGGGAGTGCAAGCGCAGACTAAGGGACGTCTATGCCATAGAGGCATGTCGGATTTCGGGTTCCGGCAGACCCTTGAGGTTTGAACACTGGGGTGCGCGTGGAGATTTCGCCTCCTACCTACCTGCACCCCTCTGCCTCGCTAAGATCTAAGCTATGGAAAGAACAACACGAGGGACACAAGGTTTATACTAGTTCGGGCCACCGTTGTGGTGTAATACCCTACTCCAGTGTGTGGCATGGTGGATTGCCTCTTGGGCTGATGATGAAGAACAATACAAGGAAGAACAGCCTCGCGAGGGTCTGTTCTTGGCTAGGGCGATGAACTGCTAGGAGGAGTTCAGTCACCCCTCTCTCTCTCTGATTGTTGATGCCCCAACCTCTAGCCTATCTCTCTCTCTCGGATTCTTTCTCCTCTCTGATTCTCTGATCTCCCCCCTCTCCTGTGGGGGGCTGGTCCTATTTATAGAGGCCCTGGTCCTCTTCCCAAATATCGAGCGGGAAGGGAGCCAACAATGGCGGGCTAATTTGAACGGGGACAACTAGTACTAGCTATCCTGACAAAAGTAGTCTTCGCCTGCACAAATGGTGGTGACGCCGTCTTGGGCTCCACAATGACCTCTGTCTTGCAGTCATCCTGGTCTTGGTCTTGTTGCACCGAAATAGCAACCTTTGCCTGATGCCTTGGTACTCCGCGGCTGTGCTTGCCCCCTTTGCACCGAAGAGGAAAGGAGGACACTGCGCGGGCTGGCACCCGCCTGGCGCCTTTGGTCGTCATGGCTTGCGTCACGGGCACCTCGTGAGGTACCCCGCCTTGATCTCTCCGCCTCCTCGCGAGCCAGCCTAATGAGGCCGTGCCTAAGGAAGCTCCGTGTCGTCCGCCCCGCGAGGCTTGGCCCCTCGCGAGGGTCTTGGGTTTGTGTTGATGAAGATGGGCCGTGCTGGGGCCCCCTTTGAGCCACGCCACAGGCAGGCAAGTCTGGGGACCCCCGTTCCCAGAATGCCGACAGTAGCCCCCGGGCCCAAGGCGTGCCCGGACTTGGCCGTGCAGGGAGGCGGAAGGGCAAGAGCGAAGTGCCGCGGGCCCTAACAGCCTGTGGCCTTGGGCGCCGCGTGGCGGTTGATTGGATGTGGGCGGCACTGTTCCCCTACGCCCCCCTTATTTTGTGCCATGCTAGGCGGACTCGTAGTTGTACACAGCCGCTCCCCCTTCTGTTGCTCGAGCACCCTGTGTCCTTCCTCCGCTCAAACTCCAGCTTCTGTTTTCAACCCAATCTCGAACCTTCCCCCCCCCCTTCCCATCGCCATGGCTCCGACAAAGAAGGGAAGAGGGAAGAAACTCGTGCCTCCGCCTTCTCCGCCGCTGTTGGCGGCCCCCGCCGAGGGCTTAGGCAAGGTTAGCTCAGCTCTGGCCACTATCTTCAACGAATGCGGGAGGACGACGACCTGGCCCGCATCCCACTTCTCCATCGACAGGATAGTCACCGAGGTCCCGTATTTTGCCGACGCCCTGTGGGCGGGTCTGGTTCCTCCCTTTTCTGATTTCTTCAATGCCGTGTTTTCCCACTATCAGATCCACATGATGCATCTGGGTCCTGAATCCATCACCCTCCTTTCGATCTTCGCCTTTGTCTGCGAGGCTATGATGGGCATCCTTCCTTCGGTTGCCTTGTTGCGCCACTTCTTCCCGCTGCGCCTTGTCGACCCTACCCAATGCTGGGCGTGCGTGAGCTTCGTTGCCGCGTCTGAGACAGCAGCCTCTCGGATTGACTTCAAGCTCCCCCTGCCCGCGGCTGGGTTCCGCGAGCGGTGGCTGTATGTGGATGCATGGGTGCCCAGCCCCCTGCTATCGGAGCCAACTTCGCCTACTGTCCCCAATTCGGGCTGGGGCCAGAAGACGCTTGAGAGCCCCCGACTCGTCTTCGTCTGGCACCGCTTCGCATTCTTGAGGTCGCTTGGCATGACAGCGCCCAAGGTGGTGAAGGAGTTCCTGCTATGCCGCGTTGCTCCTCTCCAACGCCACTCCCGCCGGATGTGGGCCTTCAGCGGGCGCGATGATCGTATGAGGCTCCAGGAAGAGGACCTGACTCCTGAAGTGCTGAGGACAATGCTCTTGACCCTGACTGGGGACCCCAACCCTGGCAGCATCCAGCAGGGAGGGGCCTTGCTGTACCTCTGCCAGAGCAGGGGCGATTTTGTGAAGCAGATGCCTATCTTTGATGAGTGGGGGTCGCGCCCCGCCGGCCTCCAGGGGCCTTGCGAGAACCCAGTGGTGGTGACTGCCCTTCCAGTCGGCCAAGGCGGCTCTTCCTCGAGCAGCAGAGCAGGAAGGCATGAGGCGCCAGAGGCCGAGGGGGCTCCCGGCGGGGTGACGGCGCCGGGCGATGCTCATGAGGGAGCAGCTTTCGGGGCCCGTGCCACTGAGGCTGAGGGTGACGAGCAGCTGCCCTCAACGCCTGCGACTGAGGCCCCTGAGGCTCCAGCTGCTTCCCTTGGCGAGGCGATTGGCAGCTCGCATCAGGCAGGCGCCCCTGACGCAGATCGCCTTGACGCTCCGTCTTTGTCGCAGGTTGATCCCTGCGCCCAACTCTTGGGCCACTTCCGCGTGGACTTTGAGGCCCTCCGGAAGAGAAGGGAGGCCCTGGGCAACGATTACCCTTGTCGCCTGTTGAAGCATAGGAAGTACTTCGCCACTGATGAGTAAGCCTTCTCCTTTCCCAGCTCCCGATCCTTCTGTTGCTTTTACTGACCCGTGCTCCACAGGCCCCTTCCAGCCGAGCTTGCGGAGACGGCTGAGGTGCCGTCCCCCTTGGCTTCGCCCCCTCCATCGTCCTCAAGCGCCCCAAGCAGCAGAGCCCTTGTGGTGAGGGCGGTCGAAGAGGCGGACCGTCCCGAGGCGCATCGTGGCCCTGCGCACCTCGCGATCCTCTTCCGCAGGCCTTCTCGTGGCATAGCCAGCTGTTCGCACACGAACACGTCACCGTGTACCCTCGACGCCGGGAGTGATGTACCGCAACTCACGTTGAAGGAGACCTGCCGGAAGCGCGGTACGCAAGACAATCCGGCGGGCGCTTTTGAGGACCCGAAACCCCACACGCCCGGGAGGGACCCCGTCTGGACGTGCGGCGGCTATGGGCTGCCCTAGGTCGGTTCGCCCGCCCCTAGAGCCTTGAGGATCGCTGCCCTTCAACACGAAGAACGAACGAAGAACGAGGAAGAAGAAGAACAAGGGAGAAGGAAAAGTAAAGGTAAAAGATGTAGATAGATTTGTTCGATTGTGTGTTGTTTCAATCGGCCGTCACCCCCAACATATATAAGAGGTGGCTGGACTTCCCGTACAAGAAAAGGACTAAAAATTCCGTCCAAAACATCAAAAACCCTAACCTAACTCGGACAGGAATCTTTGGCAATTTCCTGATCAATCTCGGTCTCACCGATTAGTTGTTTTCGGTCCCACCGAGTGAAAGTTGCAAACTTTCTGTAACTTTCTGTAATTTTTCGGATCAACTCGGTCTCACCGAGTCAATCAACTCGGTCGGTCCGAAATGACTCTGCAGCTTCTATTTCTGACCTTGTTTTGTCTCCACAGGTTGCATACGACCTCCGATTTAGACGTTCTTTATATCAAAATCGATCGTTTCGACGATACGAAGACAATCCGTCTAGAAACTTTTCCCATATAAGGCCATCTTGGGGGCGTAATCAGCCGAATAGTATTCTGAATACAAAATCTGAGTACTTCGAACACAACTTCAGCCTTAGAGATGAGACCGGATGACTATGACCCAAATATCAAAGTTTTCCCTTTTGACGATACGGAAATTTCTCACTTTGATCACTTCTCTATTTGAGGCCATCTTAATTAAGTTCTTGGCCGTGCCGAAATCTAGTGTCAACACATGCCCCCCTGTTTTTCGGCAAACTTGTGTGCCGAAAAATAACTTGCATGATGATTTTTCTAAGGACGATGTCAACACTCCATCAGCCATTATATGTGCTTAGGGCGATAATTTCTATATCGGCCATGTTTAATTTCTTGTTTACATCATACCCTGGAACCGATTACCACCAATCGGCTTTAAAGAGATGAGAATGAACCCGTTCCTCGTAGCACTAAGGAAATCAAACTCCGAGAGGTCACGCCCTGTTAAGCAAGTAACATCCGGATGATTCCAATCCACCAATGTATCGGCCAAAGCAACACAAGCCGAATTATCCGCGTGAATGACTTCTACCTCATCATCGACCCATTGTATTAAAAATTGATGCATGGTAGATGGCACACATTGGTTAGCATGAAGCCAATCGCGGCCTAATATAAAATTATAGTTACCTTGCACCTCGGCGATGAAGAATGTGGTGGCCAAAGTTTTGCTTCCACGGTGAGTTCCATGCACATCACACCTTTGGCCTCTGTCTTTTCTTTTCCCTCAAATCCATTAAGTACCATATCGGTCTTCATCAATGCGTTATCGTCTAACCCCAACTTCTTGAAGACCGAGTAGGGCATAAGATTTACCACAGCACCACCGTCAACGAGCATCCTAGCAACCGGCGATCCATTAATATGACCTTTGAGGTACAATGGCTTCAAGTGTTTCACCGGTTCTTTTGGCTTCTCGAAGATAGCATTCTTAGGACCAAAATCCAGCTGGGCTACCTCCCATTCTTTACCTATAGCACGAAACTCGGCAGGTAAGTAATATACCATATTAATATCCATACCTTCCCGAACCGGCATAGATTCATAATCCACCATCTCATCTTCATCCCCCAATGTGAATATTGGGCTCAAAGATTCCTCAACTGAAGGGGATGTTTCAGGTGGTGTGGACGATGTAATAGGGGTTGCATCATCCTCTTTTGGTGGCGAATGGGTTGCTGTAGCTAATGTAGAAGCATCTGCGTTTTCTTTTTGTTTAGGCCTCCACACTTGTTTTGTGAGTGCCATGGGCCGAATTTCACTTAACAATTCGTCCCTTTGCCTCTCCTCTTTGTGATCTACCTTCTCGTGGTTCCTCATGCATTGTAATCTCCTTTTCATGGTCTTGGTTAAACCGGGAGGACACCACTTAGGTTGAGTATATTTGGGATCCCTTGGTTTGGCCTTGCTTGTGCTTGCCTCATGATCACTAACCATGGAACCCTGCTGAACAATAACAATATCACCATTAGAAGTAGCCAGATTACCAACAATCGGCTTTTTGATCTCCTTTTGCTTGTCGCATTCTGAAATTTTTGCATTAGATGACTTAACACGCCACACTTTTTTATTGGCCTTACTTGGAGAAATTTTTGTTGGCCGATTAGCACCATTGCTCAAACGGCCTTGTGTGGGATAATAAAGCCTCTCGCGAGCAAACCTTCTAGGTGCTGCCCACCCCATATGGAAAGCATAAGGAGCCATTGGGGGCTGCCCCCATCCTCCACTGAAGCCTCTCATGTAATATGACGCATACAAGAGTTGTGACATCCATGGTGTCGGTGCCCATGACCCATATGGCCTTGCATATTGTTGAAACTCTTGCTCCGGAGGCAATCTTGAACGCTTTGAATGTGATGGCCGATTAGATCTAGAACCGGCCGCTTGACTTGCATATTTGGATAGCAACATATCAAAAGTTGGCTTGATTCTCTTGTTCTTAGTTTCATTCTTTTTACACTTGCCAACTTCTGAATTCTTGCGCTTGATCAATTTAACATGAGCATCCTCTTGTACTTGTGGTTGCCCCTCGAGTGTAGCATTTTTTATAGTGATCTTTAACACTTCCTTGCCATCGGGTTGCTTCTCAAGCACAATCTTTCTTCCCAAGACCTTGTCGCCCTCCTTGCTATTCCTGGGTTCACCAATAACAACATTATCTTGATTAGCAGATTCGGCTATGCTAGGCCGAATCAACATTTTCTTTCCCTCCAAGTCTATGGTGTTTATCGGGAAGGGCTGTTTATCAACTTGCATCTCAGCAAAATTCAATCGTCCGTCATTAATGGCCGATTGTATCTGTCGTCGGAAAACATTGCAATCGTTAGTAGCATGAGAAAATGAATTATGGTACTTGCAATAAGCACGCCGTTTCAGCTCCTAAAACGGCGGTATGGTGTGTGATATTCTAATCATCTTATCTTGCAAGAGAGCATCAAATATTTTATCACACTTTGATATATCAAAAGTAAACCTCATCTCCTCATCACGATTCTTGCGAATCGGCTTAAGAGCATTGCACATATAGGGTTTGGCCTTTGAGGACCAAACAAATTCAGTAGTATAGACATCAACCTCATCGTCCGAATTATCATCATTGTGTTCAACCATATGCATTCTAGGACGATCGGTTGTAGACCTATGGACCTCTTTACTTCGACTCTCTTGGGCCAAAGCTTTTTGTAAGACTTGATTAATGCTCAAAAACTCATAACTTTCTAGCCTCTCTTTAATGTGAGTTTTCAAACCATTAAGAACAAGATCTGCCAAGTCTCTCTCAGTTATCACTAAGCTATAACATCGGTTTTTTATATCTCTAAACCTCTTGACATAATCGGTGACCGATTCATCATGTTTCTGCCTAACCGATGTAAGATGTGACAACTTTAGCTCATTATCGCCGCTATAAAAGTGATCATGAAACTTTTGCTCTAATTGCGACCATAAGAGAATTGAGCCATGTGGTAAAGCAGCAAACCATGAAAATGCGGTACCAGTTAAAGATAATGGAAATAAACGCACTTTCAATTCTTCTATGGAACCTGCTTCACCCAACTGTGCTAGATACTGACTCACATGCTCCCAAGTTGTTTTCGTACCCTCACCACTAAATTTAACAAAATCAGGAACCTTATAACCTTGAGGGTAAGAAGTTGCATCGAAGTGTTCAGGATAAGGCTTTTGGTACACACGACTCTTTACTTTCGGCTCGTTTCCGAAAGTTTCTAGAAACATCTTATGCAAATCCTCCCTTAATTTAGCTAAAATTGGATCCGAGGTAGATGAAGATGTTTGTGGTAATGACATAGAAGCAACCTGAGTACTAGCTATTGGTGCAACTTGTGGGATGGGCGTCGAACCATAATTCGGCGGAAGACCAAACATGCCTGCGCCTATGGGTGGTGTGACAAAGTGATTCGGCGTTGACGCCGAATTGGGCACACTCATAATAGGATTAGAGTATGTAGGTGCAGCCACAAGCTGGTTGGTTTGAGTAGGGTAAAAATTCAACGGCATATTATATTGTTGTTGCATAGGTGGTGCCGATGAAATAGGTAAAATTGGACTAGGGTTTTCAGATATACCAACAGTACCACTAGATGATGGAGGCATATTTTTCTGAGCATTAGCACTAGCCACAAAAGAATTGTATGCCATCACATTACCCTTACTAACAAGACTTTCAATCACAGCCACTTGCTCTGGAGAAAAAACTTTACTCACAGTGATTAGATCTTGTTCGTCGATGAGGGGAGGAAAATTGGTGTTTCTAACCGGAGTGATGTTGCCTTGACGGTCCTTCTTGAAACTAGAAAGAAACGCTTCCAAATCCTCCTCCTCGCGCTTCTTCTTGAGCGCCTCAAAAGCCTCTTCACGCTGCTTCTTGCACGCTTCGTAGGCTTGGCGATGTTCATCCGATAGTTCATAAAGATCGGGCTTAATGATGTTATCAGCGTCAACTTCTGAGGGCTTGGGGAGATTAGACATGGTTGATGATGATTCTTGATCTTTCGTCCCCAGCGGAGTCGCCAAAAAGTGTGTTCGCACACGAACACGTCACCGTGTACCCTCGACACCGGGGGTGATGCACCGAAACTCACGTCGAAGGAGACATGCCGGAAGCGCGGTACGCAAGACAATCCGGCGGGCGCTTTTGAGGACCCGAAACCCCACACGCCCGGGAGGGACCCCGTCTGGACGTGCGGCGGCTATGGGCTGCCCTAGGTCGGTTCGCCCACCCCTAGAGCCTCGAGGATCACTGCCCTTCAACACGAAGAACGAACGAAGAACGAGGAAGAAGAAGAACAAGGGAGAAGGAAAAGTAAAGGTAAAAGATGTAGATAGATTTGTTTGATTGTGTGTTGTTTCAATCGGCCGTCACCCCCAACATATATAAGAAGCGGCTGGACTTCCCGTACAAGAGAAGGACTAAAAATTCCATCCAAAACATCAAAAACCCTAACCTAACTCGGACATGAATCTTTGGTAATTTCCGGATCAATCTCGGTCTCACCGATTAGTTGTTTTCGGTCCCACCGAGTGAAAGTTGCAAACTTTCTGTAACTTTCTGTAATTTTTCGGATCAACCCGGTCTCACTGAGTCAATCAACTCGGTCGGTCCGAAATGACTCTGCAGCTTCTATTTCTGACCTTGTTTTGTCTCCACAGGTTGCATACGACCTCCGATTTAGACGTTCTTTATATGAAAATCGATCGTTTCGAAGATACGAAGACAATCTGTCTAGAAACTTTTCCCATATAAGGCCATCTTGGGGGCGTAATCAGCCGAATAGTATTCTGAATACAAAATCTGAGTACTTCGAACACAACTTCAGCCTTAGAGATGAGACCGGATGACTATGGCCCAAATATCAAAGTTTGCCCTTTTGACGATACGGAACTTTCTCACTTTGAGCACTTCTCTATTTGAGGCCATCTTAATTAAGTTCTTGGCCGTGCCGAAATCTGGTGTCAACACCAGCCTGCCGTGGGCTTCTTGCCTGGTCGTGGACTGCGATTGGCTGAGGCGCTCCCTGCGCTCTTCCCCTAGGGACGGGCTGGTTCCAGGCCGGGCTTCTGGCGCGGTGTGCCCGGCCGTCGCGAGGGTGCCAGCCCCCAGCCCCCAGCCCAGAGGGGGAGTGCTGATTCGTGGCCCCCGATGCTTGCTTGGGGCAGATGATGGTGTGGAAGACGTGCTCGAGCACGCTCGGGGGCGTCGCGCTCTCCGCCAAGGATTCCTTCGAAGGGCGACTGACGCAGTAAGCCTGCTTGGTGAGGAGCTTGCTGATGAAGACGCGCGCCTTGAGGCCGAGGGCCTGCGCCTGGCCGCAGAGAGGCGCGAGCTAGAGGGCGCCATCGCCCTTGCGCGCCGTCAGCACGATCTTGACGATGCAGAGGCCAAGGCGTCGCTGGTGGCCTCTCAGGAGGCCTGATCTTGGGCCGTTGAGGAGGTCCGGGAAGCCGACCGGCGGCGAAAGGCGGCGGAGGAGCGCGCTCGGGAGCTCCTGGCCTGGTGCCACTCACTGGAGGAGCAGGTGGAGCTGCGCGAGGCAGCCCTCGCGTCAATGAAGGTGGCCTCTAGCGACTCAGCAGAGCTCCAGAAGCATGAGGAGGCGCTGATGCTGGAAGCCGCCGGACGTACCCACGAGTACGAGCGTCTGGAGACGAGGGAGCGCTTGGTAACGCAGTCGGAGCATGATGTCGCTGCACAGGAAGCCCGTGTGCTGGAGGAGGTTGGACGTCGGGTGGCGATGGTGCATTTGAACCTTGAGCACGAGTTCGAGGAGAAGCTGGGGTTGATCCAGGCCGAGGCTGAAGGCAGGATTGCTTCCTTGGGAGCCAAGCTGGAGGAGGCGACACGGCAGGCCGATGCTTTCCGGGCCGCCCTTGAGGTGGCGCAAGGTGAGTTAACCGCCTCCCAGGCCGAGGTGCTCCTTCTTCGCCAGCGGGTGGAGGAGGCTGAGGCCGTCGCGCGCCAGAATACGGATGAGATACGTTAGCGGCGGATCCTGGAGCATGAGCACGGCCCCATGCTCACCATGCTCCGGGAGAGAGCCAACACAGCCTTGGGCAACATCTGCGAGGCGGCTGTTGGCGAGCCGCATGCAGTCAACTACGCCGGCAATCTTTAGTTCTTCACTGATGTGGTGACGCAGCTGGAGGCGCGGTCAGTCAGGGCCGATAGGTTGGTGGAGAAGAGGAGCCGCGCCCTGCTCGGGCGTGCCTTTTCTCGCGTCTTCAGCCATCTCCGGAACATGGATCCCCACTTTGATTTCGACGCCGCCATCGCCCCAGTCCCCCAGGCTGTCCGAGGTGACCTGGCGCACTGGGTGGAAGACAATGTGGATGCTCTTATCAGGGCCTTCGCTTCAGACAACAATGGCGTGACTGTAGCTGCCGACGAGGGCGGTGTGGTGAATGGCCTTGACGCCGCTGGCGGCGACACGGACAGCAATGGCGAGTTCAGCGACGCCAGCAACGGCTCGGGTGGTGCTCTTGAGGACGCATTGGGGGATTTATCCGACTGATTGTGCATCGTACCTGCTTCCTTACCCTGCATGAATAGAACTCAGGTTTTGGCCTGATGGCTGTGAGAGCATTTTGGAGGGGGGGGGCCTCATGTAAAACTTGTGTTCATCGTATTAGTAGACCCTATATTGTCTATGCGCTCGCGCCAAGTGGTTGGCTTAAGCGACGCGCTGGTCGGCTTGTTTACCTTTGTCCAGTGCTGGCCCTGAGGTAGCCTGTGGGAGGTTGTGGTGTCCCGAGTGTTCCCTAATTGGATCCGTAGGACCTGTAGTTAAACACCCTCCTGAGAGGACGCGGCGGCGGCAATCTGGGCTGCGCGCAAGCTAGGCCTGACCCGGCTCGCGAGGGGCTCACACGGGGAGGCAGCTGAGGCGAAGTGGTAACCAAAACACGAGAAATTGCTCGAACAAGACTAAGCACCCCTTCCCCGAACACACGCAATCTCAAATTTGAATCCAACTTGAATCCAGCGGGGGAAAGCGACAACCAAAGGGAAAAGCAAGGAAAGCAGACAAAAGGCCACGTCCGGCACCTAATCTAGTCTTGGACGTCTTCTCACCAGCGCGGAGCTAAGTGCTGCCACAGGGCGTGGGAGGGAGCCCCAGGGCCAGAGGCCGGCACCCCTGAGACTCCGGGGCGTGTACAGCCCCACTCATTATTACATGAGAGTGTCACGGGGCGGCGAGCTTCACAGGCACTGGGCCTTCTTCACAGGTACTGGCCTTGCTTCATATCGCCAGATGAGGGCCCCGCCTTGCGCCACACTCTAGTGCCATCAACGACGACCGAAAACCAGGACGCCGCCGATGGGGTAGAGCAGTCGCCAGCGGTTCCCCCGACGACCACGGGTCCTCCGCCAGGGGCAGGCCCTGAGGCACCTCCCCAGCAGAGGGCCTACCTCCTGAGAACACCTTGCTCCGAACGCCGCGGTGGTGATGTCGGATCTCGGCCCCTCTCCTGCAGCCCCATGCGCCCTCCTCCCGAGGGGTAGGAGACTGTGGGAGCGGGGTAGCTGCTCGTTGTGGCGACCTGCACCTCCTGCGATCCATGGTTAGCGTGTGCCTGCTCCTAAAGAATTAGCGGTACCCGATAATCATTGCCTCTAGCATGGCCAGTGGGACCATCCCGGGGCTCCTGGAAAGGCTCAGCTGCTGGCGCCTCGTCCCCCAGCTTGGGCTGAGGAGCGAGCCTTGTTCGCTCTCGTGAGGGTGTCCTTGGTCCATCATGAGGGGCACGTATTCCTCTGGAGCTGTCATCCCGAAGGCCACGCCGTAGTGCTCCGCGTGCCATGCGGTCCTGCCTGACGCGCCCACCGTGGGGTGACAGCGTGGCTGTCCACTGGGGCCGCGGGTCGCGTCGAGTCCTTCTTCTTCGCGGATCGGGAGCGGGGGCAGCGCCGCCGCCGGTCCGGTGCTGACAGCTTCGCTGGCGTTGGAGTAGCCTTGGAGCCCGCAGGCGCGTGCGGAGCCCCCGCGCGGGCCGCCCTGGGCTTGAGATGGGAGCTGGGTGCAGAAGGGGTGAGCCCCCGAGGCGGCGAAGCCCAGGAGCACTGCCACCCGCTCCAGCAGCACGTCGCGGCCGCCCTCCAGCAGCCTGCACTGCAGCAGCTCTCGGGCCACCGTGAGCGCGGCCCTCGAGTTCACCTGCTCCCGACGGGTGTACGGTGTCGTGGTCGCGGCGTGATTGGAGGCCCTTGGTGCCGACTATGCCTGCCGCGCTGTGAGAGCTGTCAAAGCCTGTCCGTGTCGCCTGCGGCCCGCAGCGCCCTACGGACCGCGAGCTGCCTGGGGCATGGGGTCGCCCGAGGCGAGCGGCTCTGCACGGGCGTGCCACGCCGCCCATGGATCTGGGTTGCCCGCCTGGAAGCCGGACATGGTGATGACGACGCGACGGGGCACGAAGTAGTAGAAGGTGGATTCCGGCGCACCCCTACCTGGCGCGCCAAATGTCGGATTTCGGGTTCCGGCAGACCCTTAAGGTTCGAACACTGGGGTGCGCGTGGAGATTTCGGCTCCTACCTACCTACACCCCTCCACCTCTCTAAGATCTAAGCTATGGAAAGAACAACACAAGGGACACAGGGTTTATACTGGCTCGGGCCACCATTGTGGTGTAATACCCTACTCCAGTGTGTGGTGTGGTGGATTGCCTCTTGGGCTGATGATGAAGAACAATACAAGGAAGAATAGCCTCGCGAGGGTCTGTTCTTGGCTGGGGCGATGAACTACTGGGAGGAGTTCAGTCACCCCTCTCTCTCTCTCTCCGATTGTTGATGCCCCAACCTCTAGCCTCTCTCTCTCTCTTTGATTCTTTCTCTCCTCTGATTCTCTGATCTCCCCCCTCTCCTGTGGGGGGCTGGTCCTATTTATAGAGGCCCTGGTCCTCTTCCCAAATATCGAGCGGGAAGGGAGCCAACAATGGCGGGCTAATTTGAAGAGGGATAGCTAGTACTAGCTATCCTGAAAAAAGTAGTCTTCGCCTGCACAAAGCTCTGGTAGTGACGCCGTCTTGGGCTCCACAATGACCTCCGTCTTGCAGTCATCCTGGTCTTGGTCTTGTTGCACCGAAATGGCAACCTTTGCCTGATGCCTCGGTACTCCGCGGTTGTGCTTGCCCCCTTTGCACCGAAGAGGAAAGGAGGACACTGCACGGGCTGGCACCCGCCTGGCGCCTTTGGTCATCATGGCTTGCGTCATGGGAACTTCGTGAGGTACCCCACCTTGATCTCTCCGCCTCCTCGTGAGCCAGCCTGATGAGGCCATGCCCGAGGAAGCTCCGTGTCGTCCGCCCCGCGAGGCTTGGCCCCTCGCGAGGGTCTTGGGTCTGTGTTGATGAAGATGGGCCATGCTGGGCCCCACTTTGAGCCACGCCGCAGGCCGCAGGCAGGCAAGTCTGGGGACCCCCGTTCCCAGAACGCCGACAAGCCAGTCGCCCCAAAATTGAATCCATGGTCAGTCTGTCCGATCACTTTCAATCGCAGAGACGATCTGGCCAGTATCCACCATGGAGGTTCAGCAGCATTGGTCGTCGATCCAATCATCGACGAATTCCATCTCACACCAGTCCTTATGGATGGCTGCAGCGGCCTTAACCTACTTTATCTAGACACTGTTTGCAAAATGGGCATCGTTTCATCAAGAATCAGGCCCACCAAAACCACCTTCAAAGGAGTAATACTTGGCGTTGAAGCCCGCTGCATGGGCTCAGTAACACTGGAAGTGGTCTTCGGTTCACCGGACAACTTCGGAAGCGAAGAGTTGATTTTTGACGTCGTCCCTTTCCGCAGTGGTTATCACACACTGCTCGGAAAGACCGCCTTCGCCCGATTCAACGCGGTCCCGCATTATGCTTACCTAAAGCTCAAAATGCCTGGACCTTGTGGCCTTATTACATTCAACGGGAACATGGAGCGCTCCCGCCGTACCGAGGAGCATACTGTGGCTCTCACTGTGGAAGCACAGGGTGGGCTTATCAAACCGAATATTAACCCGGCAGTCAAGCCCTCGAACACTATCAAACGAGTGCGGTCTACCCCACAGAACGACAACCCGGCTCGTCCAAAGCTAGATTTGCAATCCAGCCTCCCCCACAACCCCAACTAGATGGTGGCATACGTGCCGCACGTACATAACTACGCACTAAAGATAACATGGGCACGGACGGAGTCATACGGAAAACACGGTCCACGGCACGGCTCGACCCTATCCGGACCTTTAAATTCTTCCAACTTTTTCTTCTTGTTTTTTCTTTTTCAGGTTCTTTACAACCTACAACACTCTTCGATGGTACTTAGGGTCCTTTTCCAGGCCCCATATATACACTCGATTGTCGATCCTCTCAAAGGACCATATACTACAGGGAAAAGCGGCACAGACATGCGGTAGAGTGTCCAAAAGATCTTCAAGATCATCTTTTCAAATTTAGACCTGTAGAGAGCTTTGCTTTGTTCTCGGCATGTAAAATGGCCATGATGCTTATAGCATCCTCTGTAAAAATATGTTTTGACGTACCAATCAGACTATAATGGAAATAGTTTTCACCCAACCTTGTTAGGTATTGGCTTATTTCTTAATCCGTTTTCCCACTTTATGTCTGAATTGGCATATACACCTTGGTATGACTTAAATCGCCAGGGGATCTATTTCAAGCCATGTATATATATTCTCAACAATAGAAAGTCTGAACACTCCCAGGGTATTCTTCGGCGTCCCAAATACTGCATTATATGCATCGGCTCCGAATCACGTCTTTGGTCAATAGTTGGGTTGCCCGGCTCCTGTGCTTGCTACCATACGTTCCATTTTTTCGGGCTAAGGTAGTATAGTGAGAACTACTGCGATTGTGTTTCCGGCTGGCCCGGTCAAACACCTCAGTACAGAAAACCGAAAACAGACTGTCGTGATGCGGCGAGAGCTAGTCAGCAATTCAGTGACTTATTAAATCTCTAGCGATTTCTTTCATATTACACGAAGGACAGGCTTTTTCCAGTCAAGTGTTTAAAAGGCATCCAAGTTCGATAGCCGCATACGCACTAGGGGCTACCCTACAGTCCCATTATCAAACTCCTATGGCTAAGTGAGAATGATAAAACCGTATAGTTCGATTGCCTGGTTCGCCGCGCTGCCACCTCCTTTATGGACCAAAACATTGGGTCAAGTGTGGTCACGTGCTATTACGAACACCCCCGTAGTATCTACGTGGGGGCTGAAGCCGACAACTGGTAAATTCTCAAGAATTAAATATGGCTGCACACGAGGAATAACACTTTACGATAAATGCATACGATATATTACAAGGCCTTGGTTTATATTACAAAGCTTTGGTTTATACAATATCCAGGCAGATCAGACACATTTACTCGAACATGATGTCCTTTGAGCACTGGCCCTCTATCAGGCAGGCACCTTGCAAGACGTCCTCGAAGTAATGCTTCGGCGTACGGTGGTCCTTGCCCCCGGGCGGACCCTGGACGGACATGATGGCGGCCTTCATTTCGGCCCAGTGCATCTTGACACAGGCAAAGGCCATCCGCACACCTTCTATACACGCCGAGTGCTTCACGGACTCTACTCGGGGCAAGGCGTCGCCAAGCCGCTTGACCAAACCAAAGTAGCTGCTCAGAATAGGTCCAGCTGGCCATAGCCGGACTATGATGTCCTTCATGGCCAAACCGGACATCCTATGCAGCCCTGCCAGCTGCATCATCCGATTGTTCAGCAGCGCTGGTCGCTCCGGTGCCAAGTACTACGACCAGAAGTTCGTCGTGTTCCCTTCTTGGGCCCGAAAATACTTGGCGGCATCGGCAGCACTCCTCGGGAGATCCGCAAAAGCATCTGGAGCACTCCATAGTCGGCTTAGCAAAGCATATCTTCAACCGCCGAATATACTCTGTAAAAGAAAAGGCTTACCAGCCGCTATCTGTTCCGTTTGCTTGATCTGCTTGCGAGCCGCCTGGGACTTGGACCGAGCCTCCTTTGCAGCTTGAAGAGCCTTGGTGAGCTTGACCGCTTGGGACTTGTTGCTCTCCTCCAAGGAATCACACTTGGTGGCTTGCTTCCTGGAGTGCCTGCTCTACTTCGGTCACCCTCGCCTCATACTGAAGGCGGGCGGCCTTTCTCAGCGGCTACTTTGCTTGCCCTCGCCTCCTCCTTAGCTTCGGCAAGGGTATTTGTGAGGGCCTCGACCTCGGTCGCGTTTCCTACAACCATTTACATAGCGGCGCATGAGCTTAAACTTTGATTTTGCATTATAATTTAGGCTTGTAAAGGGGTCTCTTAAAAAAGCATACCCTAGGCCTTATCGAACCGCTTGTTAATACGGTCGATCTCATCGTCAGCCAACTTTAGTTTCCGCTGGAGTTCGGATACTTTAGCATCCTTAGCTGAAGCTGCCAACAATGAAGCCTGTTTATCAAAATAGATGAATGCGTTATCTTCGGTGACTATTTGATCCTCAATCCGGCTCTTTTTTCCAAAGACCCTAATAGAGTCTTAGGGGCTACTATCTATATACAGGCATATCCTTCCAATACGAAAAGTGGCTAAAGAATGTTATATCACTTACCTCAAAACCTGTTAACAGGCTAGTTAAAGCTTCGCTTAGACCGCTTTTAGCGGACTGAACCTCTCAACCACCGCACTCATTAGGGTACGGTGCTATTGCATGATAGAAGCATGTTGAAGTGCTTCCCTCAACATATCCGGCGCCTCTGGATTGATAGAGGTCGCCGGTGGAGTCGACACTCCCCCTTCCCTTGAAGGGGGCTGCTCGCTTGTCTCTGGAGCCACCCGGGTCTCTGGAGTGCTATTCGGCTGGGGGCTGGACTGATCCAGGCCCCCGTTGCCAGTTTCCATGGGGGTAGTATTCCCCTGTTTTCGGTAGCCGAGGCATCACCCTCTTGTGCCATTTCAGCGGCATTCTGCACCTCCCCCTGGCCCAGAGAAGTCCTTTGGGGCAACACCTCGGTGTCATCTGCGGCTCATGGCGGAGAGGCTCACGGAGGCATTTCTCTCGCCATCATCTCCGGCGCGAACGAGTTTCTCGAAGACGATGATTGTTGGGGGAGATCACGGGCAGGACTGAAAATACGTAAATAAAATGTTATCATACGATCTGTAAAAAGGCCAAATGTATAGTATATTTAAATACTTACGATTTGGCCGGGGGCTTCTGCCTGAGGCGCCGCTCTGGGATGACTTCGGTGTCCGAATCCAAATCATCCGAAAGGGAAATCTTCCCCTTCTTGGGCGCCTCCACTTCTAGGTCCGCGGACGCCGCCTTTTTCTTCTCTCCCTTGAGGGGAGAATTGCTCTTCTCCTCTTCATCTTCGTCTCCCTCATGGGAGGAGAGAACCTCAATGTCTTTGGACACGATGTCCGAAGTACCTTTATGGCGGAGGCCACTTCTGGCCTCCTTGCCCTTCTTCTTGGCCTTCTTCTCTGGCGCTTGGTACGGCACCAGAACCAATATCTTCGTTAGAAGAGGGATAGCTGGGTCTTCGGGCAGCGGAGCCGGACACTTGATCCGTCTGTTTTCTTCGTCCAAACCTGAAGGAGAAAAGGAACGCTTAGCATACTCCTCGAATCTACAAGAAGAGGTTATGTTTGGAAATCAGAAAACTTACTGGAGTGGCTAGGTGAGCGCAGTCAAGGACGAGGTCTTTGATCGTTCCCGGCCACGACTTCTGGGCCTTGAAAAGCAGCTTTCAGATTTCTTCGTGCTTCATGCCGAAGAAGTGCTGCAGGGTTCGGGGGTCGGTCGGATTGAATTCCCACATATGGAGAGTCCGACACTAGCATGGGAGAATCCGGTGAAAAAGCATCACCTAGATCACATTGACGAGGCTGGTCTTATTGTCTATCATGCCCTTGACGCGCTTCTACAGCATCATCACCTCGTCGGTCGATGCCCAGTCCAGGCCCTTTTTAACCCGTGATGTGAGCCGCATTGGAGGCCCAAATTTGAACTCAGGAGTGGCGGCCCAAGTGGCGTTGCGAGGTTCAGTGACATGGAACCACTCCTGCTGCCATCCCTTCAAGGTCTCCACGAAGGCCCCCTGGGGGCCAAGTGACGTTGGGGAGCTTGCTCACCATGGCACCGCCGCACTTCGCGTGTTGACCGTCCACCACTTTCGGCTTCACATTGAAGACCTTGAGCCATAATCTGAAGTGGGGGGGATGTGGAGGAACGCCTCACACACGACGATGAACGCCGAGATGTGGAGGAAGGAATTTGGTGCTAGATCGTTAAAGTCTAGCCCATCGTAGAACATGAGCCTGCGGACAAAAGGGTGGAGAGGAAACCCTACTCCGCGGAGAAAGTGGGGGATAAATACTACCCTCTCATTGGATTCCGGAGTGGGGATGATCTTCTTTTTGGCAGGACGCCGGTGGGCGATATCCATGGCCAGGTACACTGCTTCCCGGAGTTCCCTGAAGTTCTCCTCCGTGACGGAGGAGGCCATCCACTTGCCCTGAGCGCCAGATCCGGACATAGCTGGAGTGTTTATTGGGGACGGAAGGAATTGAACTCGGGTGCTGGAGCTTGAGGGCAGATGGGATGAGGAGGAAGAAGGCGTGGGGTAAAAAGATGGGTCCTTATCTCCTTATAAAGGCAGTGAATATCAAGCGTCCCCCCACGAGCCTTAAAACTTGCCTATTCCCAAGGGGTCATGCTAACGGCCCGGTTGGATTACCCAAACCCGTATTGATGAGAATCCCGTAATAACGGGACATGATGTCTACTACGCATCTTTATTCTTGTTGACACGTGTCGGGCCTCCAAGCGCAGAGTTTTGTAGGACAGTAGCAATTTTCCCTCAAGTGGATGACCTGAGGTTTATCAATCCGTGAGAGGTGTAGGATGAAGATGGTCTCTCTCAAACGACCCTGCAACCAAATACAAGAAATCTCTTGTGTCCCCAACACACCCAATACAATGGCAAATTGTATAGGTGCACTAGTTCGGCGAAGACATGGTGATAAAAGTGTAATATGGATGGTAGAAATATATTTATATAACCTGAATAAACAAAAACAACAAGGTAGCAAATAGTAAACGGGCACAAAAACGGTATTGCAATGCTTAAAAATGAGGCCTAGGGTCCGTACTTTCACTAGTGCAATCTCTCAACAATGCTAACATAGTTGGATCATATGATTATCCCTCAAAGTGCAATGAAGAATTACTCCCGAGTTCCTATTAGCAGAGAACAAAAGATAGGAATTGTTTGTAGGGTACTAAACTACCTTAAAGCTATTCTTTCCGTTCGATCTATTCAAGAGTTTGTACTAAAATAATGCAAAGCTATTTTTTCCGTTCGATCTATCCTAGAGTTCGTACTAGAATAACACCAAAGCATATTCATATTCATAATACTCAATCCACACAAAGAACTACAAAGAGTGCCCCAAGATTTCTACCGGAGAAACAAGGACAAGAACTTGCATCAACCCCTATGCATAGATTACCCCAATGTCACCACGGGAATCCGCAAGTTGAGTGCCAAAACATATATCAAGTGAATCAATACGATAGCCCATTGTCACCACGAGTATTCAATTCCAAGACATATATCAAGTGTTCTCAAATCCATAGAAGTATTTAAGTCAACAACAACGAGATCCCAAAGGGAGAAACTCAATTCATCACAACAAGATAGAGAGGGAAAACACCATATGATCCGACTATATTAACAAAGTCCATGATATAGATCACGAGAGAGAGAGAGAGAGAGATAAAACACAAAGCTACTGGTACAAACCCTCAGCCCCAAGGGTGGACTACTCCCTCCTCATCGTGGTGGCCGCCGGGATGATGACGATGGCCATCGGAGATGATTCCCCCCCGCAGCAGGGCGCCGGAACGGGTCTAAATTGGTTTTCAGTGGCTACGGAGCCCTGCGGCGGCGAAACTTCTGATCTAGATTAACCCCCAAGGGTTTCGGAATATTTGGGAATTTATAGTGCAAAGAAGGGGTGCGGGAGGCCACTGAGGTGGGCACAACCCACTTGGGCGCGCCAGGGGGCCCTAGCGCGCCATGGTGGGTTGTGCCCCCCTCAGGGCACCCCCCAGGTGGAGCTCTGGCCCAATGGGTTCCTTCTGGTCCAAAAAAGTCCCCGTAAAGTTTCGCGGTGTTTGGACTTCGTTTGATATTGATTTCCTGCGATGTAAAAAACAAGCAAAAAACAGCAACTAGCACTAGGCACTGAGCAATAGGTTAGTCCCAAAAAATGATATAAAGTTGCTATAAAATGATTGTAAAACATCCAAGAATGATAATATATTGGCATGAATACTTCATAAATTATAGATATGTTGGAGACATATTAGGACACGATCTTTGCTTTGACAAGATGTGTCAATAAGGACCGTGCCTCGAAATGTGAAGCGGGAGGCTGAAAAACGATTAGAAATAATAATAAGGCCAGAACATAACATCTCATCGAAAAAGTTGTCAGTAGACATGACTTATTTTGTTTAAGTATTTTTCCCTTGTGGTTCAGGGTTGTGACGGTTATACAGAGTCGAACATAGTTCTTCTGACCAACTGCTTTGGAGTATTCGGAGGAGGAACCCGCCTTGCAATGCCGAAGACAATCTGCGTGCCAGACACATCGTCATTGAAGCCTGGTTCAAGGGCTACTGAGGGAGTCCTGGACTAGGGGGCTATGTGATATGGGCCGGACTGATGGGCCAAGAAGATACAAGATCGAAGGCCTTCCCCCGTGTCCAGATAGGACTCTCCTTTACGTGGATGGCAAGCCCGTGAAGATTCCTATCTCTGTAAACCGACTCTATGCAACCCTAGGCCCCTCCGGTGTCTATATAAAGCGGACGGTTTAGTCTGTATAGGCAATCATAATCAGATAGGCTAGACATCTAGGGTTTAGCCATTACGATCTCGAGGTAGATCAACTCTTGTAACCTCTATATTCATCCAAGTCAATCAAGCAGGAAGTAGGTTATTACCACCATCAAGAGGGCCCGAACCTGGGTAAACATCATGTCCCTGGCCTCCTATTACCTTTGATCCTCAGACACACAGTTCGGGACCCCCTACCCGAGATCGGCCGGTTTTGACACCGACAACCGCTCCAGTGAAGAAGAAGCAATTGTTTTCCCAAGATCAGGCCGAGACGAAGTAGGTGTCGGTCGACGAAGACGGGGGGTCGGGCTCCACCTTCACCATAGGTGCCGGCCTCCGCCCAAATTAGGAAGAGGCGCTGGTTAGCTTCCTCCATATGAACAAGGACGTGTTTGCATGGGAGGTGGCGGACCTTCTTGGGGTTTCGCGTGGGGTAATCGAGCACTACCTGATGGTGTGCCCCAACGCGCGCCCGGTAAAGCAGAAGGTGCGGCGACAAGCACCGGAGAAGCAGTCATTCATCGTCGAAGAGACCCGTAATCTACAAGAGGCCGACGTCATTCGGGAAGTACATCATCTAGATTGGTTTGTGAACCTAGTTATTGTCCCCAAGAAGGGTGGGAAGGAGCACATGTGTGCCGACTTCACCAACCTCAACAAGGCTTGTCCTAAAGACACTTTCCCTCTCCCGCGCATCAATCAGATCGTCGACTCCACCGTCGAGCGTGACTTACTATGCTTCTTGGACGCCTTCCCGGGCTATCACCAAATCAAGATGGCAGTGCTGGATGTTGAGAGGACAGCTTTCCTGACCCCGTGCAGGGTGTACTACTACACCTGCATGCCGTTTGGGATGCGCAATGCCGGGGCAACCTTCCAGCAGCTGATGCACATCGCCCTAGGTTAGCAGCTCGGGAGGAACGCTGAGGCATATGTCGATGAAATAGTGGTGAAATCTCATGAGGCAAGAACACTTATTGAAGATCTGGAGGAGACGTTCGCCAGCCTGCGCAAGGTAAACCTGCGACTTAACCCGGAAAAATGTGTGTTTGGTGTCCCGTCCAGCAAGCTGCTTGGTTTCCTGGTGTCGCATAGAGGGATCGAGGCCAACCCGGAGAAAGTCAAGGCTATAGAGAGGATGAGTCTGCCGCAAACCCTCAAAGAGATGTAGAAGCTGGCAGGCTGTGTAACCTCGCTCGGGTGTTTCATCTGCAAGCCATGGGAGTGCGCCCTCCCCTTCTTCAAGCTGATGAAAACGAAGGGCATGTTCGAGTGGACTCCGGAGGCTGACGCGGCCTTCCAAGACCTCAAGAAATGCCTCACCAGCCCACGGGTGATGGTAGCGCTGTCAGATTTCGGGTTCCGGCAGACCCTTGAGGTTCGAACACTGGAGTGCGTGCGGAGATCTCTCCCCTACCGATCTACGTCCAATCTCCTCGTGTGATCTAAGCTGGAAATAATGGACAACACAAGGGACACGAGGTTTATACTGGTTCGGGCCACCGTTGTGGTGTAATACCCTACTCCAGTGTGTGGTGTGGTGGATTGCCTCAGGGACTGATGATGAATAGTACAAGGGAAGAACAGCCTCGCGAGAGGTGTTCTTGAGCTGGTGCGATGAACTGCTTTGGTAAGTTTGGTCGCCTCTCTCTCTCTCTCTCTGCTGGGGTTCTACCAGATCTCTAGACCTCTGGGTGTGTTGATCTCTCCAGGGTGTTCCTCTACTCTGTGGTGGCTAGCTCTATTTATAGAGGCCCTGGGCCTCTCCCCAAATAATGAGCGGGAAGGGCGCCAACAATTGGCCATCTTGAAGGGGAACATCTAGTACAAGTTATCCTGACCAAAGGTAGTCTTCGGCTGCCAAAAGTACTGGTGATGACGCCATCTTGGGCTCCACGGTGACCTCTGTCCTGCCGCTCTGCTGGTCTTGGTCTCGTTGCACCGGAATGGCAACCTTTGCCCGATGCCTTGGCTTGTGCTTGCCCCTTTTGCACCAAAGGGGAAACAAGGACACTGCGCAGGCCGGCGCCCGCCTAGTCTCGATCGTCATGGCTTGCGTCACGGGCTCCTCGCGAGATACCCCTGCCTTGATCTCTCCGCCTCCGCGCGAGCCTGCCTGATGAGGCTGCCTCGGAGGAAGCTTTCTATCGTACGCCCCGCGAGGCTTTGCCCCTCACGAGGGTCTTGAGCTTGAGCTGATGAAGATAGGCCGCACTGGGCCCCCACTTGAGCCACGCCATAGGCCGCAGGTAGGCAAGTCTGGGGACCCCCGTTCCCAGAACGCCGACAGTAGCCCCCGGGCCCAATGCACGCCTGGGCTTGGCCTAGCAGGGAAGCGAAGGGGCAAGCACGAAGCGCCGCGGGCCCCAACAGCCTGCGGCCTTGGGCGCCGTGTGGCGATTGATTGGACGTGGGCGTCTGCGCTTCTCCATGACGCCTTGCCGTGCGCCCGGCTAAGCGGACCCGCAGTTGCACATAGTTGTTCCTCCTTTCTGCTGCTCGCCCGCCTCCTACCTTTCCTTCTTCTTCGAGCTCCAACCTCCGCCGCCAATCCGGCTCGGGTTCTCCTCTCTTCACCGAAATGGTGCCGACAAAGAAAGGAAGGGGAAAGAAGCCCGCGCCTTCGCCCCGCACACCTCCGGCGGTGGCCCCCGCCGTTTCTCGGTCGATCATACTCAATCCACAAGCTTTGAACAAGGTGAGCTCCGCCCTTGCCACGATCTTCAATGAGTGCAGCAGGACCACAGTCTGGCCTGCGTCCCATGCCTTCCTTGATAGGATCATCACAGATGTCCGATTCTTCGCCCATGCCCTATGGGCGGGTCTGGTTCCCCCCTTTTCCGCCTTCTTCAATGCGGCGCTTTCCCATTATCAGATCCGCATGATGCACCTCAGGCCGGAGTCCATTACTCTTCTGGCTATCTTTGCTTTTGTTTGCGAGGCGATGATAGGCATTCCTCCTTCCGCTGCCCTGTTGCGCCACTTCTTTTCCTTGCGCCTGAGCGATCCCACTCAGTGCTCAGGGTGTGTGAGCTTCTTAGCCGTGCTAGAGACGGCCGCTTCAGGGATCGACTTGGGCATTCCTCCTCCTGAGGCCAGGTTCAGAGAGCGGTGGTTGTACGTGGACGTTGGAGTGCCCAACCCTCTGCTCTCGCACCCGACCTCGCCTGCTGTTCCTCACGCGGGTTGGGACCATGAGGTGCTCGCGAGCCCCCGGCTCGCCTTCGTCTGGCGTCGCTTCCAGAGCTTGAGGGCGCTCAATGTGACAGCACCCAAGGTGGTGAAGGAGTTTCTCCAATGTCGCATTGCTCCTCTTCAGCACCACTCTCGCCGGATGTGGGGCTTTGCGGGGCATAGAGACCGCATGCGGCTTCAGGAGGAGGGCTTGGCGCCTGAAGTGCTGCAGACGGTGCTCAGGGTCTTGACTAGCGATCCTTCCCCAGGTATCCTTCGGAGCAATGGTGTCCTCTTGTATCTTTGCTCCGGCAGGGCCGATTTTGTGAGGCAGATGCCCAGCTTCGACGAGTGGGGACTACGCCCGGCTGGCTTCATGGGGCCTCGCGAGAACCCAGCCGCCGTGGTTGCTTCCCCTGCCACTCACAGCGGTCCTTCCTCGGGCGACAGGGCGGGAAGACGAGAATTGGCGGAAGTTGAGGCGACCGATGTCGAGGTGTCGGCGCTGCGCGAAGCCTCGAAGGTGGCGTCTCCCGAGGCCCACCCTGGAGCAGCGGCAGGTGCGGAGTCGCGGCCTATGGTTCCTGCGGCCGGGGCTCCCGAGCCCCCAGCCGTTCCTCGTGAGGCGACGCCTGACGGCGCCCCCCAGGCTGACTCCTCCAGCGTTGATCATCTTGACGCTTCTACAACACCAAAGGCCGACCCCTGCGCCGAGCGCCTAGGTCGGTTCTGCATAGACTTCGAGGCCCTTCGCAAGAGGAAGGAGGCCTTGGGTGGCCACGACCGTCCTTGCTGCTTGTTGAAGCGCAGGAAGTACTTTGCCATGGACGAGTAAGTCTTCTTCTTTCCTTGCTCATTTACTTTGCTATCCCTGCGACTGATTGTGGCCCTTTTAGGCCCTGCCCTGCAAAACTCGCCGAGTCAGCCCGGGAGCCATCCCCCTAAGCTTCGCCTTCTCTGCTGGCCTTGGGCTCGCCGAGCTCGAGCGGCACCCCTGCTGCCAGACCGGTTAGTGGAGTGGTCCGTTCCATAGGGCAGCTCGAGCCTACGCGCCCGCTGTCCTTTCTTCATGAGTCCTCTTGGGGCACATCCGGCTTGCCCCGCGTTCCTCCTCTGATCACAGATGGTAAATGGCTGAAGTCTGTCTTTGGCTCCTCCTCCGTGGGTGGATCGATGCTAGGCCGGATTCTCTGAGAGGTCCGTTCGGCAATGGCTAGGGCGCCAGCCCCGAGCTCCGCGCTGGGAGGGGGCTTGCCGCATCGGGGACCTCCGCATGCTCCGGTGGAAGAGGGTGATGCGGATGATGTGCTCAGGCGCGTCCGAGAGCGATGCGCCCTTCGCGAAGAGTTCCTTCGAAGGGCGGCGGATGCAGTGAGCCGGATCGGGGCAGAGCTTGTTGACGAGGATGCACGCCTTGAGGCTGAAGGCTTGTGCCTTGCTGAGGAGAGGCGCAAACTAAAGGTAGCCATTGCCCTCACGCGTCACCAACGTGATCTCGGAAACGTGAAGGTTGAAGCATCGCTGGCAGCTTCGCGGGAGGCCTGCTCCCAGGCCGTTGAGGAGGCTCGGGAGGCAGACCGACGGTGCAAGGATGTAGAGGAGCACGCACGGGAGCTCCAAGCCTGGAGCAACTCCCTGGAGCAGCAAGTGGAACTATGCCAGGTGGCCCTCGAGTCGATGGGGGTGGCCTCTGTTGACCGGGCGGAGCTTCTGAAGCACGAGGACGCACTAACACTGGAGGCCGCCGAGCGCAACCTTGATCTTGAGTGGTTGGAGACGAGGGAGCGCCTGGTGGCCCGGGCGGAGGATGACGTTGCCACGCGCGAAGCTCGGGCCCAGGAAGAAGTCGATCGCCACGTGGCGGAAGCTCGCTCGGCCTTCGAGCGCGAATAGGAGACGAGGTTGGGGCTGATCAAGGCCGAGGCTGAGGGCAGGACCGCAGCCCTCAGGGCTAAACTGGCCGAAGTGACGCGGCGTGCGGACTCCTCCGCAGCCGCCATCAGCGCAGCACAGGCGGAGCTGTCCTCTTCCTGGGCCGAGAAGCTTCTTCTCCAATAGAGGGTTGATGACGCCGAGGCCGTCGCGCAGCGGAATGAGAACGAGATCCGGCGGCGGCGGGTTCTGGAGCACGAGCATGCCCCCATGCTTCAAACGCTCATAGAAAGGGGCAACACAGCTTTGGGCAACATCTGTGAGGCTGCCGCTAAGGAGCTGCACGAGGTCAACTACGCCGGCAACCTCCAATTTTTCACCGATGTGGTGAAGCTTCTGGAGAACCGCTCCGCAAGGTCCCGTTGGCTTGTCGAAGAGAGGAGCCGAGCCTTGCTCGGGCGTGCATTCTCCCGCGTGTTCAGCTATCTACTGGGCAGGGACCCCCACTTCGACTTTGACACTGCCATCGCACCCATGCCCATAGCCGCCCGGGGCGACCTGGCGCGATGGGTGGAGGAAAATGTGGATGCCCTCGTCAGGGCCTTTGCGTCTGATGATGACGGCGTGGTCGTGGCCGCCAATGAAGGCGGTGTTGTGGACGAGCCTGGCGCTGACGGGAATGTTAGCGGCGGCGGCAATTTCAACGACGCTAGTGATGCCTCCGAGGATGCCCAAGAAGACGCGGTGAGTGATATGTCTGACTGACCGCATGCCACTGCTGTTTATCCTGCACAAAGAAGGTTCGGGCTTGGCCGTGAAGAATGTAAGAGCATTTTGGGAGGGGAAGCCCCTCATGTAAAGGTTTGCAATTAGTACCCTGGTAAGCATAATGTTGCGTGTGAACTTAGCCGCGGGCCCAGCGATGGGTCAACTTACTTGTGTACCTTTCGACCCCGACGAGTCCCGAGTTGGCCTGCGGGGGCCGCCGCACCTCGGGAGTCTTCTGATTAACTTGTAGATTCCGCGACGAAAACCTCCGGAAAGGGTGCGGTAACAGCGGTCCTGGTTGTAAACGTGCCTGGCCCGGCCCGGCTCGCGAGGGGCTCGCGAGGGGGGCAGCCGATGCTAACTTTGGACGCAAAGCCGAAACCAGAACGCGAGAGATTGCTCGAATGAGACTAAACACCCCTTCCCCCAAACACACACAAGCATCGAGCTCAAATCCAACTTAAATCCAAATCAAAGAACTTGTCAACAAGGAAAGGCAAAAGCAAAAGGCCGCGTCCGGCACCTAGTATAGTCTTCGACGTCTTCTCACCAGCGCGGAGCTAAGTGCTGCCACTGGGCGTGGGCGGGAGCCCTCTAGGCCCGAGGGCGGCTCTCCGGAGACTCCGGGGCATGTACAGCCCCACTCATTATTACGTGAGAGTGTCACGGGCGGCGAGCTTCACAGGCACTGGGCCTTCTTCATAGGTATCGGCCTTGCTTCATATCGCCAGACGAGGGCCCCGCCTTGCGCCTCACTCTGCTGCCATCGACGGCGACCGGAAACCAGGACGACGCCAGTGGGGCACACCGGTCGCCAGCGGTTCCCCTGACGACCACGGGTCACCTGCCGGGGGCAGGCCTTGGGGCACCTCCCCGACAAGGGGCCTACCTCCTGAGAACGCCTTGCTCCGACCGCCGCAGGGACGAACCCGAATCTCAGCCCCTCTCCTGCAGCTCCCTGCGCCCACCTCCTGAGGGGTATGAGGCTGCAGAACTTGGGGCAGCCACCTGCTGCGGCGACATGTATCTCCTGCGACCCATGGTTATCATAAGCTTGCTCCTGAGGGATGAGTGGTACCCGATAATTGCTGCCGCCGGTGCGGTTGTCGAGGCTCTCCTGAGGTCCCTGAAAGAGCTCGGCTTCTGGCGTCTCCTTGCCCCAGCCTGGCTCGAGGAATGAGCCATGATCTTCTTCCGGTGTGCACCCCTGATCCACCATGCGGGGTACATAAGCTTCTAGGGCCACCGCCCCGTGCGCCTCGTCATAGCGCCCCGCATGCCACACAGCCTGGCTTGGAGCGCCGTCTTGGGGGTGATGGCGCTGCGGTCCACCGGAGCCGAAGGCCGTGACGTGCACCCCTTCACTGGCCTGAGAAGAGGCCGGCGTGACTTGTCGCCTAGTGCCGGCGGACATGTTGACGCTGAACGGGCCCTGGAGTCCACTGGAAGTTGCGTGCGTGCGCACAACGCCACCATACGGCCCGCCTGGGGTCTAGTGTGGCAGCTGGACGCAGAAAGGATGTGTTCCCGAGGCGGCGGCGTCCAGGAGCTCGGCTACTCGCTCCAACAACACGTCGCGGCCGCCCTCCAGCAGCCGGCACCGTAGCAGCTCTCGGGCCACGGTGAGCGTGGCCCTAGAGTTCGCTTGCTCCCGTCGGGTGTACGGCGCCGTGGCCGCGATGTGGTTCGAGGCCCTCGCTGCGGCCCACACCTGCCGTGGTGTGAGGGTAGGCGGCGTCTGGCCGCGTTGCCCGCGCCCCGCAGCGCCCTGCGGAGCACGGGCTGCCTGAGGCGCAAGGTTGAGGTCGCCCTGGGTCGGTGACATGGCGTGGGCGGGCCACGCTGCCCAGCGGGCGGTGTTGGCAGCCGGGTCGCTTGACATCTGAACGGCGAGGCGACGGAACGCGACGCGGAGGAAGAAGGACTCCGGCGCACCCCTACCTAGTGCGCCAAATGTCGGATTTCGGGTTCCGGCAGACCCTTGAGGTTCGAACACTGGAGTGCGCACGGAGATCTCTCCCCTACCGATCTACGTCCAATCTCCTCGCGTGATCTAAGCTGGAAACAATGGACAACACAAGGGACACGAGGTTTATACTGGTTCGGGCCATCGTTGTGGTGTAATACCCTACTCTAGTGTGTGGTGTGGTGGATTGCCTCAGGGGCTGATGATGAATAGTACAAGGGAAGAACAGCCTCGCGAGAGGTGTTCTTGAGCTGGTGCGATGAACTGCTTTGGTGAGTTCGGTCGCCTCTCTCTCTCTCTCTGTTGGGGTTCTACCAGATCTCTAGCCCTCTGGGTGTGTTTATCTCTCCGGGGTGTTCCTCTACTCTATGGTGGCTAGCTCTATTTATAGAGGCCCTGGGCCTCTCCCCAAATAATGAGCGGGAAGGGCACCAACAATTGGCCATCTTGAAGGGGAACATCTAGTACAAGTTATCCTGACCAAAGGTGGTCATCGGCTGCCAAAAGTACTGGTGATGATGTCGTCTTGGGCTCCATGGTGACCTCTGTCCTGCCGCTCTGCTGGTCTTGGTCTCGTTGCACCGGAATGACAACCTTTGCCCGATGCCTTGGCCTGTGCTTGCCCCCTTTGCACCAAAGGGGAAACAAGGACACTGCGTAGGCCGGCGCCCGCCTGGTCTCGATCGTCATGGCTTGCGTCACAGGCTCCTCGCGAGATACCCCTGCCTTGATCTCTTCGCCTCCTCGCGAGCCTGCCTGATGAGGCTGTCTCTAAGGAAGCTTTCTATTGTCCACCCCGCGAGGCTTGGCCCCTCGCGAGGGTCTTGAGCTTGAGCTGATGAAGATGGGCCGCGCTGGGCCCCCACTTCAGCCACGCCGCAGGCCGCAGGCAGGCAAGTCTGGGGACCCCCGTTCCCAGAACACCGACAAGCGCCATGCCCCCTCGAACCCTTCGTGCTCTACCTGGCCGGCACACTTCACTCTTCTAGCTTGTGGCGGTCCAAGAGGAGCGCCCGGTCAAGGGCATGTCGCATAGCGCCCCGCAACCAGCCGAGATGCCACAGCCGCAGGGCAGTGACCCTAAGGCCTCAATCGTCCCTCCGATCTGTGGGACTCCTAAGGATGGCGCTCATGAGGCCTGAGTTGCCCCATCGGATGAAAAAGCTCACGAGGTTCCCCAGCCTCAAGAGGCACGTGACCCCACCAACGCTTCTGCCCTCGTCGAGCACCACATGTACTTTGTTAGCACAGTGCTGCTTGATGCGCGGGCGTGCTACCCCTTGCCGCAAAGCTCTTGCTCGCACTCCTCATTGCCTCCCAGAAGCTGTGTCACTACTTCCAAGGTCACCCCATCAAGGTTGTCTCATCTTACCCCTTGGAGAGGGTACTCTGGAACCCTAACGTCGCGAGAAGGGTCACCAAATGTTATATTGAATTGCAAGCGTTCCTGTTGGAGTTCAACACCACCAGGATCATCAAGGGTGCGACCCTCGCTGATTTTGTGGCGGAGTGGACTGATGCTCTGACTGAGAAGTGGGTGAGGACCATTCCCTCATGCTTGGAGACGAAGCACCAGATGGTTGGGTCATGTACTTCGATGGTGCATTCGGGCGTCAGGGTGCGGGGGCTGGAGTTGTGCTAATCTCGCCTACCCAGGACAAGCTCTACTACGCCATGCAGCTCTGCTTCCAGCGTGGCGAGAAGGTCTCCAACAACATCGCAGAATATGAGGGCCTAATCGCCAGCCTCAAGGCCGCGAAAGCTCTAGGGGTGAGGCGCCTCACCATTAGGGGCGAGTCCCAGCTCCTCATCAACTTCTCCAACAAGGCGTACAAGCCAAAGGACGAGCACATGGAGGCATACCTTGAGGAGGTATGCAAAATTGAGAAGCGCTTCTTGGGCTTGGAATTGCAGCACGTGCTGCGACGCATGAACAAGGAGGCAGACGACATTGCCAAGAGAGCGTCCTGGTGCCAACCTTAGGAGCCTGGCGTCTTTGAAGAGCGGATCTTCAAGCCGTCGGCAGCTCCCCCCACTGCGGGACCATCATCGCCCCCGAAGGAGCTCCCCCCGACGCCTCCTTCGGGTGCCCCAGCTTGCGGCCCAACCTCAAGAGCCTGCTTGCTCCTTGCGCTCGAGCCTCAGGAGGGGTGCAGGACCGAAGAGTTTAAGGTGTACCTGCTCCGG
Organism: Triticum aestivum; assembly: GCF_018294505.1. NCBI lineage: Eukaryota > Viridiplantae > Streptophyta > Magnoliopsida > Poales > Poaceae > Triticum > Triticum aestivum. The sequence goes on from NC_057803.1 coordinate 219,925,973, forward strand.
GGCTCCTTGCCGGAGAAGGAGGAAGACGCGGAGCATGTGGCCCGCCTGGCCACTGCGTACTACATCCAGGACGGCGAGCTCTACCGAAGATGCCCAAACAATGTTTCTTTACGATGCATCTCCAGGGAGCAGGGATGAGAGCTACTGGCCGACATACATGGCGGGGACTGCGGGCATCACTCCTCGTCGCGCACCCTCGTGGGCAAGGCGTTCCGCAGTGGATTTTACAGGCCCACGTTGCTCAATGATGCCATCGAGCTGGTAAGATCCTGTGACGCCTGCCAGTTCCATGCCAAGTAGATCCACCAGCCCGCCCAGGGCCTCCAGACCATCCTGCTCTCATGGCCATTCGCGGTCTGGGGGTTGAACATCCTGGGGCCGTTCCCACGAGCGCCCGGGGGCTATCGCTACCTCTACGTTGCCATCGACAAGTTCACCAAGTGGGCGGAGGTGTAGGCCGTCCGCACCATCCAAGCTGGCTCCGCTGTCAAGTTCATCAAGGGCATCGTGAGCCGCTTCAAGGTTGCTAACCGCATCATCACCGACAATGGCTCTCAGTTCAGGAGCTACCTTTTCAAAACATATTGTGCTAACCTTGGAATGCAAATATGCTACGCTTCAGTGGCACACCCACGGAGCAACGGCCAGGCCGAGCATGCCAACACGGAGGTCCTATGTAACACCCTCGATGCAGCTATATCTCCCACGTGTCGGAGCACGACTTAGAGGCATAACCGCATTGAAGGCAATGTCACAAGAGAGGTAATCTTCACACAACCCATGTAATGAATAAGGAAAGGGATACATAGTTGGCTTACAATCGCCACTTCACACAATACATGAATAAAGCATTACATCATCCAGATACAATCAAGGCCCGACTACGGAACAAAAATAAAAGAAGACTACCCCTAATGCTACAAATCCCCGATCGCCCCAACTGGGCTCCACTACTGATCGAAAGGAAATGAAAACAATCCAACGAGCACGCTCTTCATCGAGCTCCCACCTGAGCTCGGCTGCGTCATCTGCACTAGTAACAGCGGCACCTGCAACTAGTTTTGGAAGTAAACTGTGAGTCACGGGAACTCAGCAATCTCACACCCTCACGATCAAGACTATTTAAGCTTATGGGTAGGTAAAAGGTATGTGAGGTGGAGCTGCAGCAAGCACTAGCATATATGGTGGCTAACTTACACAAATGAGAGCAAGAAGAGAAGGCAAGGCATGGTCGTGAACTAGAAGTGATCAAGAAGTGATCCTGAAACTACTTACGTTCAAGCATAACTCCAGCACCGTGTTCACTTCCCGAACTCCGCCGTAAAGAGACCATCACGGCTACACACGCGGTTGATCCATTTTAATTAAGTTAAACTTTAGGTTTTCTACAACCGGACATTAACAAATTCCCATCTGCCCATAACCGCGGGCACGACTTTCGAAAGTACAAATCCCTGCAAGGGTGTCCCAACTTAGCCCATCACAAGGTCTCACGGTCAACGAAGGATATTCCTTCTCCCAGGAAGACCCGATCAGGCTCAGAATCCCGGTTACAAGACATTTCGACAATGGTAAAACAAGACCAGCAAAGCCACCCAGATGTGCCGACAAATCCCGATAGGAGCTGCACATATCTCGTTCTCAGGACACACCGGATGAGCCAGACGTCGGGTAGGCTAGCCCAGAGTTGCCCCTGGTAGCCCCTGATATCGGTCAGTTTGGACCAACACTTAGAGAAGCACTGGCCCGGGGGTTTAATAAAGATGACCCTTGAGCCGGCCGACCCAAGGGAAAGAAAATGCTTGGCGGCAAATGGTAAAACCAATGTTGGGCCTTGCTGGAGGAATTTTATTCAAGGCGAACTGTCAAGGGGTTCCCATTATAACCCAACCGTGTAAGGAACGCAAAATCAAGGAACATAACACCGGTATGACGGAAACTAGGGGGGCAAGAGTGGAACAAAACACCAGGCATAAGGCCGAGCCTTCCACCCTTTACCAAGTATATAGATGCATTAATTAAATAAGAGATAGTGTGATATCCCAACAACAATCCATGTTCCAACATGGAACAACTCCAATCTTCACCTGCAACTAACACTGCTATAAGAGGGGCTGAGCAAAGCGGTAACATAGCCAAACAACGGTTTGCTAGGACAAAGTGGGTTAGAGGCTTGACATGGCAATATGGGAGGCATGATAAGCAAGTGGTAGGTATCGTAGCATAGGCATAGCAAAAGAGCGAGAATCTAGCAAGCAAAGATAGAAGTGATTTCAAGGGTATGGTCATCTTGCCTAAGATCCCGCAAGGAAGAAGAACGAGTCCATGAAGAAGACAACCGGACGTAGTCGAACGGATTCTCACGAACGCGACATTATTGGAACTAACCCGAAGAAGCATCACCGGAAAGAAGCAAACAACATAGTAAACAACCACCACATAAACATGGCATGATGCACAACCAAGTATGATACATGTCCGGTTTAAATATGCATGGCATGGCAAAGGGCACAAACAAACCTACAAATTAAGTGGAGCTCAACATGCAACTCCATTGCATATTGACGAAACACCATATTCAAGTTATTTAGTTCGATCTCGTTTATGTACCCAACAATATTAAATGTTGTTAAACATGGCAAGAGGGTGAAGCAAAGTAAAACTACCTATCTATTCAAGTTTAAATGAGGCCGGAAGCAACGAACAACAAATCCGGTAAATCCCCATATGCATATATTAGGTTTGGTCCTGTTCTGCCCTAAACCAAATTTTATAGTTGTTAAACATGCAAAGTAAGGCCACCAAGTTAAACTAGGCATTTTTCTACCCCATTTACATATAAAGTTTATTAAATTTGGAGTTACGGTTATTAAGTTATGAATTAAAACATTTTAGCATGGCATAGGGGAAAATTTAAACAAACAGAAATTTAAACATTTCAAACATAGATGAAAGTGGCATATTATGAAACTAGACAAAATTCTAAACACTTTACATATTAAGTTTGTTTAATTCCGATGCACGGTTGTGAAGTTATTATATGCATGAAGTGCAAGGGTTTTTCTGCAAATCTGCAGTCTCAAGATAATATGGAAAATCGTTGGACTGGAAAAAAAGATACCATGGGACAAAACTGGCAGGCCCAGAAGTGCACAAGAAAGGGGGCACTAGAGGGGCTGCTCACTTTGGCCATGGGCCTGGCCCAGTAGAAGGAGTGGCCTGGCAGGCCGCGAAGGGGCGCGCTGGGCCTGGAGGCGCGGCCCATGGTGCGTAGGAGGCAGGCCAGGGGGTGCAGCTGGGCCTTGGGGTCGTGGACAACATGCGGCTGGACTGGGCGAGCTCCTCTCGCTCGATCTGGACAGAGGGGAGGCACTGAAGCGGGCGCGGTCCTCCGATCTACAGGGAGCAGAGCAACGACGTGGTTGGAAGCAGAGGTTCGGCGTGAGGCGAAAGAGGAAGACGGCGGCACAGGGCAAGGGACTTGGCGCGGTCGAGGACGCGCAGGAACTGGCCGGATCCGAGGCTCGGTGGCGGTGGAGCTCCATTTTGAGGGCATTCCACGGCAGATCGGTGTGCAGACGAGGCGAGGCTCGCCGTCTCCGACAGAGCACAACAATGGCAGCAACAGAGGAGCAGGCGGGACATCGGCAGGCACAAGAAGCAGCGGGTCGACGTGGTTCGCCGGCAAGACGGCAGAGGGCGGCGGACTTGACAGAGCTCTGCGAGAGGATCAGCCATGGCGCTGGAGCTCCTGTTGAGGTACATAGGGATGAGGAGATTAGGGAGAGGGAGCTGCATGGAAGAGGGAACAGAAGGAGAGGGTCGCGGCGGGGGCTCATCTGCTGGTCTCGGGAGGAGCTGGTCTTGGGAGGAGCTTGTCTCCCTGGTCGACAAGGAGAGCGAAGACGAGTTGGATCGAGGGGAGGCCTTGGGTGGAGTCTGGTTGGTGGGATTGGATCGGGGGGGATGAGGGTATCCCGAGGAAGAAAGGTAGGTGGCGGCGGGCAGGAGGGTGGATGGGACAGACCTCCTAATTTTAGGGTTGGACCAAATATATACATCAGGTGAAAAAGGTTAGGGGCTATCTGGAGCCTCCGATCAAAATCGGACGGGCGCGAATAAAATAGCTAGGGAGTCCAAATAAGAAAACGGTGATGTTTTGTAGATGTTTGGGGATGTTCTGGACCCATCGGTCATGACTGCTCGGGTCGGGTCCGGGATAGTTTCGGACAGCGAGGCGAGGGGTCAATGCACTGAGAAAAGAGGGGTTGGCTGGGCCTAGGAGGAATGTGGAGAGTGGATTGGTCTGAGAGAAGAGAGGAGAGATCCAGCCTGGCACGGTTTCCGGAGACCGAAAACGTCCGACGAAAAGACCGGCTATACTGCCGTAATAGTTATCCGTTGGGGCATCAAACAACCCCAAATGCGATGAAACTTGACCAGCGGTCTATCTACACTATAATAAGACCACACGCCAACTTTCATCCCATTCCGAGAACATTTTTATGCCACTTATAAAATAATATTTCGGGCGTGCCGCGGGCGCGTGCAAGTGTGTCTGGGCTCAGAACGGACAACAGACGGAACTGGGGAAATCCGGACGGATGCAAGTTTTGAAAACATGCAGATGCAATGCGGATGATGACATGGCAAGATGAAACACGCAAGCAAATGACAAGACAACAACAGCAAATAACTAGAAGACACCTCGCGCAACGGTCTCGGGACGTCACATCTTGAGGGGCCTCAAGGCGAGGACCTTCAAGAAGAAGCTCGAGGCCTGCGGCAAGGGTTGGGTCGATGAGCTCCAGTCCTTGCCGTGGTCCATCTGCACCACCGCGACCAAGGCCACGGGCGAGACTCTGTTCTTCCTCGTCTACGGAGCCAAGGCGGTCCTCCCTCACGAGGTCAGGCATCACTCTGTGTGAGTCTTGGCATTCGACGAGGCATGCCAGGACGCCTCACGAGGGATGGGCCTCGTGCTGGGGGAGGAGCGCTACCGCCAAGCCTCGCTCCATGCAGTGAGGTACCAGCAGGCGCTGCGGCGGTATCACTGCCGCAGCATCCGCTCTAGGACACTCGAGGTGGCTGATCTCATCCTGAGGCGGGTGCTCTCCAGGGAAGGGCTTCATAAGCTCTCACCCATGTGGGAGGGCCCGATCAGGATCGCCCGTGTCTCCAGGCCTGGCACCGTGCGCCTGGAGACGCAAGACGGGATCCCCATCCAGAATGCCCAGAACACCCAGCATCTCCAAAAGTTCTACTCATGACCAAGGCTCCACACCTGTGAAGATCTCCGCTCATGACACTCTCACGTAATAATGAGTTGGGGCTTTACACGCCTCGGAGTCTCCTGAGTGCCATCCTAGGGCCTCACGGAGGCTCCCACCCACGTCCTAGTGGAGGACCCATGCTCCACGCTGGTGGGAAGACAAGAAGACTAGTATAGGTGCCGGATGCGGCTGTTCTTTTGCTTGCTTTATGTAGCTGTTTTCAACTTCTTGAATGGATTTGGAGTTTTCGCGTCTTTCATTTGCAAGGGTCGGGAGTCTCTTTCTCTTTCTCTCATCGTAGTGTTCGGCCTTTGAATTTTAGCTTAGGAAGAGTGGCAGTTACCCGTCGCTCTTCCTCGCGTGCCCCGCACGCGGGGTCTGGGTACGGGGTGTGCGCCTGGTCTCGCTCACGACCCCACCTCGTAGTGTTCCATGCTATTATATTATCTGTTTTCGATGTTTATGGGCTTTATTATACACTTTTATATTATTTTTGGGACTAACCTATTAACCTAGAGCCTAGTGCCAGTTTTTGTTTTTTCGTTGTTTTTGAGTATCGCACAAAAGGAAAACCAAACAGAGTCCAATTGACCTGAAACTTCACGGAGATCATTTTTGGACCAGAAGAAGCCCACGGAGTACCGGAGCTGGGCCAGAAGAGTCCCGAGGCCACCACGAGGGTGGGGGGCGTGCCCCCCTACCTCGTGGGCCCCTCGTGGCTCCCCTGACCGACTTCTTTCGCCTATATATATATCAACATACCCTAAAACCATCGGGGAACAGAATATATTGGGAGTTCTGCCACCAGAAGCCTCCGTAGCCACCGAAAACCAATCTAGACCCGTTCCGGCACCCTTCCGGAGGGGGGAATCCCTCTCTGGTGGCCATCTTCATTATCCCGGCGCTCTCCATGACGAGGAGGGAGTAGTTCACCCTCGGGGCTAAGGGTATGTACCAGTAGCTATGTGTTTGATCTCTCTCTCTCTCTCTCTCTCTCTCTCTCGTGTTCTTGAGGTGGTACGATCTTGATGTATCGTGAGCTTTGCTATTATAGTTGGATCTTATGATGTTTCTCCCCCTCCACTCTCTTGTAATGGATTGAGTCTTCCCTTTGAAGTTATCTTATCGGATTGAGTCTTTAAGGATTTGAGAACACTTGATGTATGTCTTGCATGTGCTTATCCGTGGTGACAATGGGATATCACGTGATCCACTTGATGTATGTTTTGGTGATCAACTTGCGAGTTCCGTGACCTCGTGAACTTATGCATAGGGGTTGGCACACGTTTTTGTCTTGACTCTCCGGTAGAAACTTTGGGGCACTCTTTGAAGTTCTTTATGTTGGTTGAATAGATGAATCTGAGATTGTGTGATGCATATCGTATAACCATACCCACAGATACTTGAGGTGAAATTGGACTATCTAGGTGACATTAGGGTTTTGGTTGATTTGTGTCTTTAGGTGTTATTCTAGTACGAACTCTATGATAGATTTAATGGAAAGAATAGCTTCATGTTATTTTACTACGGACTCTTGAATAGATGGATCAGAAAGGATAACTTTGAGGTGGTTTCGTACCCTACCATAATCTCTTCGTTTGTCCTCCGCTATAAGTGACTTTCGATTGACTCTTTGTTGCATGTTGAGGGATAGTTATATGATCCAATTATGTTATTATTGTTGAGAGAACTTGCACTAGTGAAATTATGAACCCTAGGCCTTGTTTCAACGCATTGCAATACCGTTTACGCTCACTTTTATCATCAGTTACTTTGCTGTTTTTATATTTTCAGATTACAAAAACCTATATATATCATCCATATTGCACATATATCACCATCTCTTCGCCGAACTAGTGCACCTATACAATTTACCATTGTATTGGGTGTGTTGGGGACACAAGAGACTCTTTGTTATTTGGTTGCAGGGTAGTTTGAGAGAGACCATCTTCATCCTACACCTCCCACGGACTGATAAACCTTACGTCATCCACTTGAGGGAAATATGCCACTATCCTACAAACCTCTCCAATTGGAGGCCCAACAACGTCTACAAGAAGAAGGTTGTGTAGTAGACATCAAGCTCTTTTCTGGCGCCGTCACCGGGGAGGTTAGCACTTGAAGGTATATCTTCAGATCTTGCAATCGAATCTTTTAGTTTCTTGTTTTATCACTAGTTTAGTTTATAAAAGAAAATTACGTAAAAATGGAATTGAGTTGCCTCATACGCTTCATCTTTTTAATATCTTTCGTGAGAATGATGGAAAGGAAAATTGTGCTCAAGTGCTAGAAGAAGAAGTCTATAAAATGTTTGGCACTAAATCATTGAATGATGAGCATGAGTGCAATGTTATTAGTATGAACTCTTTGAATATCCATAGTACTAGTGATGATTGCACTAGTCATGATGAAAATATCTTTTATAAGCATATCGATTTTTGTGGAGTGCATAAGTTTGCAAGTACATACCAAACAGGGAAGATAGATTCTGCAAGAGGCATAAGTATTTGGAAACTAAATGGTTGCAAGAAAGGCTAGATGTTTGTGCTGAAAATTTAAAATTTCTTAGCCATACTTGTGAACTTTGCAATGAACGTGATCATTTCAGTACCCAATGCAAATTGTTTCATGATCATATCGTGTCCAAAAATTGTGATGACTTGATTTCCCTTGCACATCATAATGAACTTAGTTTGCTCTTGGTTTATGAAGAAATGAAACGTATATCTAAGGTTATTCCAAAATTTGCCCTCGATAGAGTTCTTAATATTGATCTAGAAGAAATTTATATGTATTGTGCGGCGAATTGCATTGAAAATCCATATATTTCCAATTACATAAAGAAAAGAAAACAAATAGAAGATGAAGAGAATACTACCGAAAGGGAAGAGGCTTCCCAATATTCTCCTATTATTTCTTATGATGAATCAGGTAACGATGAGGAGCCTTCTATTCAACCAATCTCATTAATAAGGAGCTCCAAAAAGAGGATTGAACCCACACATGATGTGAAGAAGAAAAAGAAAAGACGGAGAAGTAAAGATATAAAGGTATCTCTTGCAAATGATGTTGCTCCTACTACTCATTGTGATGATGATAATTGTTATACTATTGGTGCTATCCATACTATTAATGATGAGAGTGATTATGCTTATGATATGAAAAGGCCCAATCTTGGGGATGCTATATTTGATGAGAATGACATGTTTGAGAATATATTTGTTGCAATTAATGTTTGTCCCAAGCTTGGGGATGCTATGTTTAATGAAGATGATATTTTTAGCCTCCCAAGTTTCGATGAGCAACGTTATTATGATGATAGCATGCCTCCTATTTATGATGATTATTGCGATGACACTTATGCTATAAAGAGTAGTGATGATTATATTTATAAAACTTGTCATGATTATGATTACCCTTTTTCTGAACACTACTCTTTTAACGTGGAAACAATTTATAGTATTCGATTCTCTTATGATACTCCCACTATTCCGATTGAGAAGAATTTTGCTTATGTAGAGAGTAGTAAATTTTCTATGCTTGTAGATCATGAAAAGAATGCTTTATGTGATGGTTATATTGTTGAATTGATTCATGATGCTACTGAAAATTATTATGAGGGGGGAACATATGCTTGTAGGCATTGCAATAATATCAAGTTTCCTCTCTTTGTGTTGAAAATCATGAAGCTATGCTTGTTTTACCTTCCTGTGCAAGTTGATTCTTGTTCCCACAAGTTGTTTGCTCACAAAATCCCTATGCATAGGAAGTGGGTTAGACTTAAATGTTCTATTCATATTCTTCATGATGCCCTCTTTATGTTTCAATTCTTATCTTTTATGTGAGCATCAGTGAAATCATCATGCCTAGCTAGGGGCGTTAAACGATAGCGCTTGTTGTGAGGCAACCCAATTTTATTTTTGCTCCTTGCTTTTTGTTCCTGTTCAGTAATAAATTAATCATCTATCCTCTATTATGATTGTGTTTTTTAAGTTTTAGTTAGTGTTTGTGCCAAGCAAAGCCTTTAGGATCTTCTTGTGTGATTGCTATTTGATCTTGCTGTAAAAAATAGAAAGTATGCGCTCACGAGAATAATTTTCATTTTTTACCTACCAATTCCACTTGCAGTAGATTAATAAACAAATTGCCTAGGACTTCCTAATTTCGCAGGATTTTTGGAGTTACAGAAGTATTCGAAACCTACGGATTACTATAGACTGTTCTGTTTTGGACAGATTCTGCTCTCTATGTGTTGTTTGCTTATTTTGATGAATCTATGAGTAGTATCGGAGGGTATGAACCATAGAGAAGTTGGAATACAGTATATATTACACAAATATGAATTTAGAATGAGTTCACAACAGTACTTAAGTGGTGATTTACTTTCTTATACTAACAGAGCTTACGAGTTTTTTGTTAAGTTTTGTGTTGTGATGTTTTCAAGTTTTGGGTAAAGATTCGATGGACTATGGAATAAGTAGTGGCAAGAGCCTAAGCTTGGGGATTCCCAAGGCACCCCAAGGTAATATTGAAGGACAACCAAGAGCCTAAGCTTGGGGATGCCCCGGATGGCATCCCCTCTTTCGTCTTTGTTCATCAGTAACTTTACTTGGAGCTATATTTTTATTCACCACATGATATGTGTTTTTCTTGGAGCATCATTTTCTTTTCTTTTGTTTTGCTTGTTGTTTGAATAAAATACAAAGATCTGAAATTATTAAATGTTTGAGAGTCTTCACATAGTTGCATAATTATTCGACTACTCATTGATCTTCACTTATATCTTTCAGAGTGGTTTGTTGTTGCTTTAGTGCTTCACTTATATCTTTTTAGAGCATGGTGGTAGTTTTATTTTATCGAAATAGATGAACTCTCATGCTTCACTTATATCATTTAGAGAGTCTCTAAACAGCATGGTAGTTTTCTTTGGTTATGAATTTAGTCCTAATATGATGGGCATCCAAGAGGGATATAATAAAAACTTTCATATAAAGTGCATTGAATACTATGAGAAGTTTGATTCCTTATGATTGTTTTGAGATATGAAGATGGCGATATTAGAGTCATGCTAGTTGAGTAGTTGTGAATTTGATAAATACTTGTGTTAAAGTTTGTGATTCCCGTAGCATGCACGTATGGTGAACCATTATGTGATGAAGTCGGAGCATGATTTATTTATTGATTGTCATCCTTATGAGTGGTAGTCAGGGACGAGCGATGGTCTTTTCCTACAAATTTATACCCCTAGGAGCATGCTTGTAGTACTTTGTTTGGATAAATAATAGATTTTTGCAATAAGTATGTGAGTTCTTTATGGCTAAATTTGAGTCCATGGATTATACGCACTCTCACCCTTCCACCATTGCTAGCCTCTCTAGTACCGCACAACTTTCGCCAGTACCATAAACCCACCATCTACCTTCCTCAAAACAGCCACCATACCTACCTATTATGGCATTTCCATAGCCATTCCGAGATATATTGACATGCAACTTTCCACCGTTCCGTTTATTATGACACGCTCCATCATTGTCATATCGCTTTGCATGATCATGTAGCTGACATCGTATTTGTGGCAAAGCCACCATTCATAATTCTTTCATACATGTCACTCATGAGTCATTGCACATCCCGATACACCGCCGGAGCCATTCATATAGAGTCATATTTTTTTCTAAGTATCGAGTTGTAATTCTTGAGTTGTAAGTAAATAAAAGTGTGATGCTCATCATTATTAGAGCATAGTCCCAGTGAGGAAAGGATGATGGAGACTATGATTCCCCCACAAGTCGGGATGAGACTCCGGACGAAAAAAAAAGAAAAAAAAAGAAAGGCCAAAAAAAGAGAAGGCCAAAAAAACAACAAAAAATGAGAGAAAAAGAGAGAAGGGGCAATGCTACTATCCTTTTACCACACTTGTGCTTCAAAGTAGCACCATGATCTTCATGATAGAGAGTCTCCTATGTTGTCACTATCATATACTAGTGGGAATCTTTCATTTTAGAACTTGGCTTGTATATTCCAATGATGGGCTTCCTCAAATTGCCCTAGGTCTTCATGAGAAAGCAAGTTGGATGCACACCCACTTAGTTTCTTTTTGAGATTTCATACACTTATAGCTCTAGTGCATCCGTTGCATGGCAATCCCTACTCACTCACATTGATATCTATTGATGGGCATCTCCATAGCCCGTTGATACGCCTAGTTGATGTGAGACTATCTTCTCCTTTTTGTCTTCTCCACAACCACCATTCTATTCCACCATAGTGCTATGTCCATGGCTCATTCTCATGTATTGCGTGAAGATTGAACAAGTTTGAGAACATCAAAAGTATGAAACAATTGCTTGGCTTGTCATCGGGGTTGTGCATGATTTAAATATTTTGTGTGGTGAAGATGGAGCATAGCCAGACTATATGATTTTGTAGGGATAACTTTATTTGGCCATGTTATTTTGAGAAGACATGATTAGTTTGTTAGTATGCTTGAAGTATTATTATTTTTATGTCAATATTAAACTTTTGTCTTGAATCTGATGGATCTGAATATTCTTGCCACAATAAAGAGAATTACTTAGAGAAATATGTTAGGTAGCATTACACATCAAAAATTCTGTTTTTATCATTTACCTACTCGAGGACGAGCAGGAGTTAAGCTTGGGGATGCTGATACGTCTCCAACGTATCTATAATTTTTGATTGTTCCATGCTATTATATTATCTGTTTTAGATGTTTATGGGCTTTATTATACACTTTTATATTATTTTTGGGACTAACCTATTAACCTAGAGCCCAGTGCCAGTTTTCTGTTTTTTCGTTGTTTTTGAGTATCGCAGAAAAGGAAAACCAAACGGAGTACAATTGACCTGAAACTTCACGGAGTTCATTTTTGGATCATAAGAAGCCCACGGAGTACCGGAGCTAGGCCAGAAGAGTCCCGAGGCCACCACGAGGGCGGGGGCGCGCCCTACCCCCTGGGCGCTCCCCCCTACCTCGTGAGCCCCTCGTGGCTCCCCTGACCAACTTCTTTCGCCTATATATATCAACATACGCTAAAACCATCAGGGAACAGAATAGATCGGGAGTTCCGCCGCTAGAAGCCTCCGTAGCCACCGAAAACCAATCTAGACCCGTTTCGTCACCCTGCCGGAGGGGGGAATCCCGCTCCGGTGGCCACCTTCATCATCCCGGCGCTCTCCATAACGAGGAGGGAGTAGTTCACCCTCGGGGCTGAGGGTATGTACCAGTAGCTATGTATTTGATCTCTCTCTCTCTCTCGTGTTCTTCAGGTGGTACGATCTTGATGTGTCGTGAGCTTTGCTATTATAGTTGGATCTTATGATGTTTCTCCCCCTCTACTCTCTTGTAATGGATTGAGTCTTCCCTTTGAAGTCATCTTATCGGATTGTGTCTTTAAGGATTTGAGAACACTTGATGTATGTCTTGCAGGTGCTTATCTGTGGTGACAATGGGATATAACGTGATCCACTTGATGCATGTTTTGGTGATCAACTTGCGAGTTCCGTGACCTCGTGAACTTATGCATAGGGGTTGGCACACATTTTCGTCTTGACTCTCAGGTAGAAACTTTGGGGCACTCTTTGAGGTTCTTTGTGTTGGTTGAATAGATGAATCTGAGATTGTGTGATGCATATCATATAATCATACCCATGGATACTTGAGGTGACATTGGAGTATCTAGGTGACATTAGGGTTTTGGTTGATTTGTGTCTTAAGGTGTTATTCTAGTACGAACTCAATGATAGATTGAACGGAAAGAATAGCTTCATGTTATTTTATACACACTCTTGAATAGATCGATCAGAATGGATAACTTTGAGGTGGTTTCGTACCCTACCATAATCTCTTCATTTGTCCTCCGCGATTAGTGACTTTGGAGTGACTCTTTGTTGCATGTTGAGGGATAGTTATATGATCCAATTATGTTATTATTGTTGAGAGAACTTGCACTAGTGAAAGTATGAACCCTAGGCCTTGTTTCAACAAATTGCAATACCGTTTACACTCACTTTATCATTAGTTACCTTGCTGTTTTTATATTTTCAGATTACAAAAACCTATCTCTATCATCCATATTGCACTTGTATCACCATCTCTTTGCCGAACTAGTGCACCTATACAATTTACCATTGTATTGGGTGTGTTGGGGACACAAGAGACTCTTTGTTATTTGGTTGCAGGGTTGTTTCAGAGAGACTATCTTCATCCTACACCTCCCACGGATTGATAAACCTTAGGTCATCCACTTGAGGGAAATTTGCTATTGTCCTACAAACCTCTGCACCTGGAGGCTGTAACACCCCGGATGTAACTTACCACATTTGTACTCAAAATCTTGCCATTTTCGGCTCTAAGTTATGAGATTCCTTCGTGGTTGGGTTTTGTCTTCGCTTTGCTTGTGTCCTTGCTTTGCGTAGAGCCGTGAGACGAGTGCGTGATCGAGGAACCCGTTGAGTACGCTTACGAGGATCAAGCTTTCGTCAACTCGGAGAACTTTGAAGGCAAGATGACCATACCCTCGAAATCACTTCTATCTTTGCTTGCTAGTTGTTCACTCTATTGCTATGCCGCGATACCTACCACTTGCTATATCATGCCTCCCATATTGCCATGTCAAGCCTCTAACCCACCTTTCCTAGCAAACCATTGTTTGTCTATGTTACCGCTTTGCTCAGCGCCTCTTATAGTGTTGCTAGTTGCAGGTGAAGATGAAGTTTGTTCCTTGTTGGAACATGTTTATTATTGGGATATCATTATTACATCTTGTTTACTTTAATGCACCTATATATTTGGTAAAGGGTGGAAGGATCGGCCTTATGCCTGGTGTTTTGTTCCACTCTTGCCGCCCTAGTTTCTTAATTTTGCGTTCCTTATGCGGTTGGGTTATAATGGGAACCCCTTGGCAGTTCGCCTCGAATAAAACTCCTCCAGCAAGGCCCAACCTTGGTTTTACCATTTGCCACCTAAGCCTTTTTCCCTTGGGTTCCGCGGACTCAAGGGTCATCTTTATTTTAAACCCCCGGGCTAGTGCTCCTCTGAGTGTTGGTCCAACCTGTCAGCAGCCGGTGGCCACCAGGGGTAACTCTGGGTTGGCCTACCGGAATCTTGGACAATCCGGTGTGCCCTGAGAACGAGATATGTGTAGCTCCTATCGGGATTTGTCGGCACATTCGGGTGGCTTTGCTGGTCTTGTTTTACCCTTGTCGAAATGTCTTGTAACCGGGATTCCGAGTCTGATCGGGTCTTCCTGGGAGAAGGAATATCCTTTGTTGACCGTGAGAGCTTGTGATGGGCTAAGTTGGGACACCCCTACAGGGTTTTGGACTTTCGAAAGCCGTGCCTGTGGTTATGGGCAGATGGGAAAGTGTTAATATCCGGTTGTAGAAAACTTGACACTTAACTTAATTTAAAATGAATCAACCGCGTGTGTAACCATGATGGTCTCTTTTTGGCGAAGTCCAGGAAGAGAACACGGTCTCGTGTTATGCTTGAACATAAGTAGCTTTAGGATCACTTCTTGATCATTATAGCTTCTTGAGTGGACTTTTTTCTCTTCTCGCTCCCATTTGCGTAAGTTAGCCACCATATATGCTGGTGCTTGCTACAGATCCACCTCACTATCCCTTTTTCCTACCTTAAGCTTAAATAGTCTTGATCGCGAGGGTGTGAGATTGTTGAGTCCCCGTGACTCATAGATTACTTCCAAAACCAGATGCAGGTGCTGATGATGCCAGTGCAGGGGACGCTACTGAACTCAAGTGGGAGTTTGACGAGGATTCGGGACGTTACTATGTTTCCTTTCCGGACGATAGGTAGAGAAGCCCACTTGGGGCGATCAGGGATCTAGCATTTGGAATTGTCTTTCTTTATTTGGTTCCGTAGTCGGACCTTGATTGTATTCTGGATGATGAAATGCTATATTTATGTATTGTGTGAAGTGGCGATTGTAAGCCAACTCTTTATCCCTTTCTTATTCAGTACATGGGATGTGTAAAGATTACCCCTGTTGCGACATGCCTACTATGCAGTTATGCCTCTAATTCATGCTCCGACACGTGGGAGATATAGCCGCATCATGGGTGTTACAAGTTGGTAATCGGAGCCTTCCCCGACTTAGGAGCCCCCTGCTTGATCGAATTGCTGACGTTGTTGAATCTAGAAAATGTTTTGAGTCCTATATGATTATATATATCGGAGAGTAGGATTCTTTTTACTCCTTAGTCCTTTCGTCTGTCACATCCCTAGAATTGTTTGCAGATAGTTGCATCACTGAGCATCATGCATCCTGTTATTTTCAAGAAACTTGAAATGAGGAAATTGAAAGCCTCAGAAATCATTTGAAAAGAAGGGCAAGAAACCTTTAAATTGCATTCATTGTTTCCAAAATGACTTCATAAATGTTTGACAATTTTGGCAAGGCTTTGAGACCAAACCAAAAATAGTGAACATTTTTGAAGGAATTATTTTGGGACATTGAAATTAAATCAATAAGTATTTGAGTTTTGGATTATATTCATTTTTTATAGAATATAATTCAAAAGGCCCTGGAATTATGTGTGTGCCTCTGGAAAAGACCATAATGGCAACATAAAAATATTCAGAAGGTTTTGCCCTGTTTTGAATTTATTTCGAAATTTGAATCAGTGGCAAAATGAATAAATAAAAACAAAACAAAGATAAAACAGAACAGAAACGTACCTGGCGGCCTGCTACTGTAGTCGGCCCAGCTTCTGAGCAGCCCACCCGAGCCCACCTTGCCAGTCATCTTCCTCGGCGCGCCAGAGGTACAGAGCACGTGTGGCCGTGGCATGCCGGCACGCGCGCGCCACCTCCTTCTTGCTGCCGCTTCCCCGACGTCGCCCTGGAGATGCCACACACCTCTCTGCTCTCTCTCTCTCACACGCGGTCTCTCTCCTCCCCTCTGTCTCTCTCTCACGCGCACGGCCGAGCGCAGCCGTCGCCACCGACGCCGTTCGGCGCGGCCACAGCCACCGCCTCACCTCCTCGATAGGTCCACGAGCTCCACCTCGACCACCTCTTCCTCTTTGCTGAGCCACACATCGCCGGAAGCCCCATGACGCCGCCTTGGAGGCCATATTCAACCTCCTGCACCGAGCGTCGCCGTCGTCGATTCGCCGCCGTTCGCGCCTCCCCGAGCCCGTTGAGACCATCAATGACCCCTACATGAGCCCCTGCTTTGAACCCCTCTTCTACCCCACGCGTTCGCACCCTCTAGGCCGTAGTTCCACCATGGCCGAAGCTCGCCTCCGCTCGAGCTTGTCGCCGGCATCGCTCCAGCGACCATTTGGTCATCCCGTGCTGCGTAACATGTTTGCCGCCCCGCGCTGAGCCTCGCTAGCGCCTCACCTTCCCCGCTTGCACCCCGCAGCGCCACCCGCGCACATCACCGAGCTCCGGCCACCGCTAACCTCGCCGCCACCGTCGCAACAGGCCATCCCCGACGGCCCCGCGGCCTCCCCTAGACGCGCACGGGCCTGGACTTCCTCCTGGTGCCCTCGCCCGCCATCCCCGTGGCCTACCGTGCGGGCTCCGCCGCGACTTGAGGTCGCCGGCGACTAATCGCTGGCAGTGCTGGCATGGCAAGTCATTAGCCACTAATGACGCTCTAACTAACCCCTAGAGCCACTGCCATGTGGGCCCCTGTACCTGTTTAGGTTAGTTTTATTTTCTGTTTAGTTTAGTTCATAAACAGTTGGACACACCCGTCAGCATTGACTCTGCTGACGTGGCCGTTGACCAGGCCCACCAGTCAGCGACACTAACCAGCCTTGAGTCACTGACGTGTGGACCCCACACGTCAGGTTTGACCCGGTGCAGCCCTGTTGACCTGCTGACGCCAGCATGACGCAATGCTGACATAGTTAATGATTTTCTGATTTGAAAAATAATCAGGAAATTCCAGAAAATATCCAAAACTTCTAAAAATCATAGAAAATCAACCGTAGCTCCAAATCAAATAATTTATATACGAAAAATGATCAGAAAAATATGAAGAATCTGTTTATACCATGATCATGCATGTTTGAACAAGTTAACCTCACTGAATAGGACAAATTATGATTAGGGCAATTTATGAAATAACATTTGGAGTTGGAATTTGATCTTGTTTGAGTTCCACTTCAATTAAATTGGCTAGATATTGCATTAGGTCAATTCAGTACCTTAATATGTCATATCATTCATTCGCTTGTGCATTGCATTAAATGAATGTTTATTGTCCCCTGTCAGTAGACGTGTTTCAACGATGAATTCGATGACACCGATGAAGAGCTATATCATCTTCAGAAGTGCTAGGCAAGCAAAACCCCCTTGTTCATTCCGATACAATCCCACTCTCTCGCTACTACTCTCTTTTACTGCATTAGGACAACAACGGTTCAACTGTTACATGTTACGGTAGTTGAACCCCTTTCCTCTGCATGACCTGTCATTGCCACAGTAAATAGATCAAACCCACTAGTAGGAGTAGGAGTTGTTTTGAGCCCTGATGTGCCTACTCATTCATGCTTGTTTGTCACGCCTGCTATTGCTTAGAGTTGTGTCAGGTCTGATTCATCGGGGATGAATTGGAAAGTTGTGAACATGTCCTACTGTGTGTGAGCTAAGTGTGTTGAACACGATTTGGTAAAGGTATCGATGAGAAGCCATGTAGGAGTACATGGTGGGTTGTTTCATTGGAACTGTCCTTAAGCACCGAGATCTGTATGTGTGATTCAAGAACCAGCTACTACCATGCATTGGGCCTGAAACCAATGGACCCTCTCGGCTTCTTAACCACCCTAGTCCTCTATCCAGGAGTTGCAATTAGTTTCTGGTGTTTATAGGATATGTGTTGGCGGCCGTGCGTAGCGCTGACCCTAGGGGTGGACTATGATGCGGTAGATACACCATGGCACGGTGTACCGAGTCGCCCGTTTGCTGTCTCGGGAACCCTGTACACATCATTCGGGGCCGTATATGGAAACCTCGGCTGGGCTCCCTGCGGATGGAACCTGGATAGGCGATAAACCTGGACTAGAGACTTGAGTGTTTAGGTAGGCCGTGGCCGGCACCCTCATTGGGCTTCCGCTTGAAGGTTGCCGACTACATGTTGTGTAAACGGCGGTAAGTGGTGAGAGCGTGTGTGAAGAAGTACACCCTTGCAGGGTTAACATCATCTATTCGAATAGCCGCGTCCGCGGTAAAGGACTACTTGGTTGTCTGTACAGTTCATAGATAACTTGAAGTGGATACTCTAAAACTCGTAAGATAAGTGTGAGTGCTATGGATGGCCTTCTCATAGGGAGACGGGAGCGGATCCATAGTGGTGTATTGAATGGTGAATATGTGGACTCGTGTGCGCAACCACAAAAGAGTTGCTTGTAGTCGTAGTTCAGGTTAGCCACTGAGTCAAAGCTGGCTTACTACAGTTGAACTCCACCCCCCTTGTTGATACCAATGCATATGTAGTTAGTTCTGATGTAAGTCTTGCTGATTACATTTGTACTCACGTTTGCTTAATTTATGTTTTGCGGAGAGACATCAGTCTCGCTAATAGTTCCGTGTGGACTTCGATGTTTAGCTTGCTACCTCAGCTACGATCTTGTGCCCTCGGCACGATCTGGTAGATAGTCAGGCTTCTCAGCCGTTTCATTTGTAGATGTCTGTACTCATACATGTTAAGCTTCAGCATGTGCTTTGACTTGTATGCTCTGAATGTTGGGTCATGAGACCCAAGTTTGTAATATCTCACTCATCGGAGCCTAATGAATAAATACTCTGAGTCGTAAAGTCTTGTTGTGATGCCATGTTGTATTTGCACATATCGAGCATATTGTGTGTATGATTGAAATGCTTGGTATGTGTGAGATCCGACTACCTAGTTGTTTATCCTTGGTAGCCTCTCTTATGGGGAAATGTAGTCTGGTGCTTCCACTGAGCCTTGGTAGTCCGCTACAGCCCGGTTTACCGGAGTCCTGCTAGCCCAGTACTACTGCTCCGGAACACTTAGACTGGCCGACATGTGATTCACTTCATTCATGTGTCTGTCCCTTCGGGGAAATGTCACGTGGTGACTTCTGGAGTCCTGCTAGCCTGCTACAGCCCGGGTTCCTGGAGTCCTGTTAGCCCAGTTGCTACAGCCCGGATTCACACGCTGATGACCGACATGTTCGATGTTGTTTCATGTATGCCTGTCCCCGTAAGTTAGTGCCACTTTGGGTTCACGACTAGTCATGTCATCCCGGGTTCTCTGTCATATGGATGCTAGCGACACTATCATATACGTGAGCCAAAAGGCGCAAACGGTACCGGGTCAGGTAAGGTGGCACCCATGGGAATACCGTGTGTGAGGCCGCAAAGTGATATGAAGTGTTACATGCTAGATCGGTGTGACTTAGGATCGGGGTCCTGACATCGTTGCTCTGATGAGGCCTCCTGACGTAGAGTTTTGAACCTTCCCTTCTCAAATTTCACGAATTTTTTTAGGATCACGCGGGTATCTTGGAATCGTTTTGATGGTTTTGTGACGAGAACATTATTCTTGGTGCCTCCTGACATTTAGGGGTTGTGGCAGTGTCCCGGGGTGTTGAGCTCCGAGGTGTTGTCGTCACAATTTTATCATTTTAATTCTGGAATACTTGAGTTCGCCAACATCGGAAATCTCCTTTATGCAGTTGTTGGTGAGATAACCTCGACACCACCCAGTACTGGGGCGGGAGTTCGGGAGTATTGCCATAACTCGTATAATGGATGCTTTTCGAAGGTTGAGGTAAATGATTTCCGAAAGTTTCTTGGTTATGTGTTGAAGGATGGGTATAGCTGGATGTAGGATTGCTAGTTTTAGGTGAGATATTATGCTTCCCCTATATCTCCAACACCTGATTGCATAACCAGAAAGTTTCGGGAGTTTCATACATGGGAATTCATGTAGCTCTAGTATTTCTTCCCACAGATATTTGGTTTGTGATTGGGTAATCCTTACCAATTATTTTCTCATATCCGTACCTTGTTGATTTTATTATTCTACCTTTATCTAAGTGGCTTCTCAATTTATGGAAGTGTGATCATTTACTTTGGAATTCATTCGCTCATCCTTGTTCAAATGTTAAGCCGATATGTTGCAATTTCGATCCATTGATTCAGCTTGAATATATGTCTATCAAGATGCTAACGGATGTCAACCTATTCAGGATGGCTCCTCCAACGCGTCAGAATCCGGAACCTCCGCCACCACCTCGACCTCCGGAGGCATGGCAAGCTGTCATGGCCACCACCAACGCCAACACGCAAATGCTTTTGCAACTCTTGCAAGAGCGCAACCAAGGAAATCAAGGCCAAGTCAACAATCAAGCTCAGTTTGCTACCCTCAATCAGTTCCTCGCAAACCAGCCGAAGTCCTTCAGTAACTGTGTCGAGGCCACAGACGCTGACGATTGGCTCGTGGATATCTGCAAACATTTTGAGTGTAGTAATGTCAGGCCTGAGGACTTTGTCAAGTTTGCTTCGTTCCAACTCAAAGACCAAGCTGCTGAGTGGTATCAACAATACAAAGATTCCAGAGGAGGTCGTGTGATTACCTGGGATGATTCTCGCCGAGACTTCAAAGCTCACCACATTCCACAAAGTGTTGCTGAGAGTAAGCGTGAGGAGTTCCGCAATCTCAAGCAAAGCAACATGTCTGTTTACCAATACAACATCCTGTTTCAGAGGCTCGCTCGCTTTGCCAAACAAGATGTCCCTGATGAGAATAGCATGATTTATCAATTCAGAGGTGGCCTCAGAGAAGATCTCCAACTAGCTCTTGTGCTTTTTGAGCTGACCAAGTATGATGATTTCTACAACATGGCAGTAAAGCAAGAAGCTGCTCAGATCAAGTGCGATGCTTCTAAGAAGAGAGTCAGGGATGCAGCTCCATCTTCTTCTTCAACTCAAGTGGCAGCTAAGCAACAGAAGTTCTGGTTGCCTCCTCCTCCTCCGTTCTGTCAGCCTTATCAGCAAAAGAGTAAAGGTGGCAATGGATCTTCCCACCCACCCAACCCAAGCTATCAGAACAAAGCTCCGTCTCATGCTCCAAGGTCAAGTGCTCCGTATCACCGTCCGCTCACAGAGGTTACTTGCAATAAGTGTCAGCATAAAGGGCACTATGCAAACAAATGCTTCAACCAAAGGCGCCTTCCGCCTCCTCCTCCTGTGAGATCTGCCAGCAATGCAGTGGTCAAGCATAATCCCAAGTTTGCAAAGGTCAACATGATGAACGCAGCTCAGGTAGAGGACTCTTCAGAAGTGATCATGGGTAATCTTCCTGTTAATGATATTCCTGCAAAAGTCCTTTTTGATACGGGTGCATCGCATTGTTTCATTTCAAGACCATTTGCATCTAAGCATGAGTTGCTTTTCCAAGATTTGCCTAGACAGTTATCTGTTGTCTCTCCGAGTAAAGGCATGAACGCTAACTCCATGGTTCTGGATGTTTCTATCAAGATGGGTGACTATAAGTTTCTGTCTTGTCCTATTGTTCGTGGTGACTCGGATATTGATCTAATTCTTGGCATGGACTGGCTTTCTAAGCACAAGGCTCAGCTTGATTGTGATGCCAGGCAGATTCAATTGACACACTCGTCTGAGGATGTGATCATCTATGCCGCTTGTGATGATACCATTCGACTATTTTCTCCCAATGGGAAGGGCGAGTTGGATGCCATCTCTCAGATTCCAGTCGTTTGTGAATATCAAGACATCTTTCCAGAAGAGCTTCCAGGAATGCCTCCTCACCGGCCAGTTGAATTCGTCATTGATCTTGAGCTTGGAACGGAACCTATTTGTAAACGTCCTTACAAGCTTGGACTAGAAGAGTTGAAGGAGCTGAGAAACAACTCGATGAACAAGAGCGTATGGGTTTGATTCGACCGAGTTCATCTCCATGGGGTTGTGGTGTTCTTTTTGTCAAGAAGAAGGATGGCACGACCGACTTTGTGTCGACTACTGTCCATTGTACAAGAAGACCATAAAGAACAAGTACCCACTTCCCAACATCAATGATCTTTTCGAGCAACTCAAAGGTGCTCAAGTATTCTCCAAGCTTGACCTCCGTATGGGTTATCATCAGATTCACATTCGTGAACAAGATATCCCCAAGACAGCATTCAGAACAAGCTATGGTTCTTATGAATACACTGGCATGTCTTTCGGACTTGTCAACGCTCCTCCAACGTTCTCTCGCATGATGAACTTCATCTTCAACCCTTACACAAATGATTTCGTCTTGGTGTATCTCAATGATATTTTGGTCTTTTCCAAGAACAAGGAGGATCATGCCAAGCACTTGAAATTGGTACACCACAAACTCAGAGAACATCAGTTCTATGCGAAGTTCTCAAAGTGTGAGTTTTGGCTCGATGAGGTTCTCTACCTTGGGAATATCATCTCTGCCAATGGCATTGCTGTTAATCCTGAGAAGGTGTCTGCAATTGTTAAT
The DNA here is from genome assembly GCF_018294505.1 of Triticum aestivum. Classification (NCBI taxonomy): domain Eukaryota; kingdom Viridiplantae; phylum Streptophyta; class Magnoliopsida; order Poales; family Poaceae; genus Triticum; species Triticum aestivum. The sequence continues at coordinate 219,948,744 of NC_057803.1, forward strand.
TGGGAACCGACTCAGAATGTGAAGTAGTTTCGCAGTTTCCTTGGGCTTGCAAGCTATTGTCGAAGGTTCGTTGAGAATTTCTCTAAGATCGCAAAGCCTCTTTCCAACCTCCTCCAGAAGAATGTGAAGTATGTCTGGACGCCTGAATGTGACATTGCTTTCAACACCCTCAAAGAGAAGCTAGTCACAGCTCTAGTTTTGACACCTCCGGATGAATCCAAACCATTCGAAGTTTTCTGTGATGCCTCCCAGCAAGGTCTCGGTGTTGTGTTAATGCAAGAGAAGAAAGTTGTGGCCTATACCTCTCGCCAGTTGAAGCCCAACGAAAAGAACTACCCCACTCATGACCTCGAGTTGGCAGCAGTGGTCCTTGCTCTACTAACATGGAGACATCTCTTGTTGGGAAGGAAAGTGGACATCTTCACTGATCATAAGATGTAACGCCCTCGATGCGGCTATATCTCCAACGTATCGAAGCACGACTTAGAGGCATAACTGCATTGAAAGCAATGTCGCAAGTGAGGTAATATTCACACAACCCATGTAATACATAAGGGAAAGGGATACATAGTTGGCTTACAATCGCCACTTCACACAATTACATGAGTAAAGCTTACATCAACCAGATACAATGAAGGTCGACTACGGAACCAAAATAAAAGAAGACTATCCCAAATGCTACACAGATCCCCGATCGACCCCAACTGGGCTCAACTACTGATCAACTAGAACGAAACAACACCAAAGGACAAGATCTTCATCGAGCTCCTCCTTGAGCTTGGTTGCGTCATCTGCACGGACTCATCGGCACCTGCTAGCTGGTTTTGGAAGTATCTGTGAGTCACGGGGACTCAGCAATCTCACACCCTCGCGATCAAGACTATTTAAGCTTATGGGTAAGGTAAAAGGTATGAGGTGGAGCTGCAGCAAGCGACTAGCATATATGGTGGCTAAACATACGCAAATGAGAGCGATAAGAGAAGGCAAAGCACGGTCGAGAAACTATGATCAAGAAGTGATCCTAGAACAACCTACGTCAAACATGACTCCAACACCGTGTTCACTTCCCGGACTCCACCGGAAAGAGACCATCACAGTTACACACGCGGTTGATGTATTTTAATTAAGGTCATCTTCATGTTTTCTACAACCGGACATTAACAAATTCCCATCTGCCCATAACCGCGGGCACGACTTTCGAAAGTTCAAATCCCTACAGGGGTGTCCCAACTTAGCCCATCACAAGCTCTCACGGTCAACGAAGGGTATTCCTTCTAGTGGGAAGACCCGATCAGACTCAGAATCCTGGTTACAACACATTTCGACAATGGTAAAACAAGACCAGCAAAACCACCCGCTGTGCCGAGAAATCCCTATAGGAGCTGCACATATCTCGTTCTCAGGGCACACCGGACAAGCTAAGCATACGAGAGCCAACGTAACCCAAGTTGCCAAGGGACGGCCCCGCACGGTGCTCTGGATTGGACCAACACTCAGAGGAGCACTGGCCCGGGGGTTTAAATAAAGATGACCCTTGAGTCTGCAGAACCCAAGGGAAAGAAAAGGCTAGGTGGCGAATGGTAAAACCAAGGTTGGGCCATGCTGGAGGAGTTTTATTCAAGGCGAACTGTCTAGGGGTTCCCATTATAACCCAACCGTGTAAGGAACACAAAATCCGGGAACATAACACCGATATGACGGAAACTAGGGCGGCAAGAGTGGAACAAAACACCAGGCATAAGGTCGAGCCTTCCACCCTTTACCAAGTATATAGATGCATTAATTAAATAATAGATATTGTGATATCCCAACAAGTAAACATGTTCCAACAAGGAACAACATCTCCATGTTCCAACAAGGAACAAACTTCAATCTTCACCTGCAACTAACAACGCTATAAGAGGGGCTGAGCAAAGCGGTAACATAGCCAAACAACGGTTTTCTAGGACAAGGAGGGTTAGAGGCTTGGTTCAACAATATGGGAGGCATGATAAGCAAGTGGTAGGTATCACAACATAGGTGTTGGGGGTATTACTACTGGGCATAAACCGGCCTACCTGGGCCGGATTAACTCCATCAGTAGTTCAAAGGTGTTAAAGCCCAAAGAGGCAGATAAAGGCCCAGGGCCCGTAGTCGGTTTACAACCTATAGCCGTACATCAGCTTTGTGCATATACTTGTAATATAGGTTAGGAACAAGGGGAGACCAACCCGGATACGAGTATGAACCGGTGTTGGGACTCTCTAAACCGGCAGGCGTCACCCATGTATATAAGGGGACGACCCGGCGGCGGTTCAAGGAGGACAGACACAACTCGAGACATAGGCGAAGCTTGTTTGCTCCCTAGTCATCGAAACCCCATCAATTCCATCACAACTAGATGTAGGCTTTACCTTCCTCGAAGGGGCCGAACTAGTATAAACTCTCTTGCGTCCTTTTGTCCGCTTTAACCCCTTCAAGCTAACCCGTCGCGATGGCTCCACGACTAAGTCCTTTCTCTAGGACATCTACCGTGACAAACCCACGACAGTTGGCACCCACCGTGGGGCTATCGCACGATGGTTTCCGGTTCTTGGAGGGCCGCTTTGAAGGACCCAAGGGCTATGCTGTAGGGCGGATGACTATAAGTCGTCGCGACAAACTCTACATCGACGACGCAGGCTGGGGCCCCGAGGCCGGCTCAATTGAGTACGGGTACCGGGTCCCCTTTGGTAGCATTCACGTTTTCATTGGCAAGATCGGTGAACCGGGCCCTGAGCCGGACATCTGCGCCGACCTCATCGAGACGGCTCAGCGTGCGCGATCTGCCCGGGTTAAACCGGCCATGAAGCATGCCTTCGTGGGAATGATCCATGGAGGGAGTTATGAGGATGTATCGGAGCTTCGCGGGGCAACTACCATTTGTTCCGGTGATGACTCTTCGGCCGGAGAAATCGAATTCTTTATCAGCTACAAGATGGCCGGATTGAGAGCTGTTCCGATGGTGATAGTATTCCGGACCCCTCTGATCTGCCTAACCAGGTTGGGATATTTATGACCGAAACACAAACAGCGCTTCACTCTTCGACAGCCATGACAACGATCTCCGGTTCAGCAGCGGCAACAGCTGCCGGGGCAGGAGGCCCTGTGCGCCCACCGGCTCAGGTTCTATCAGAACTGTTTAATGTGTTGGTTGTGCTTATGGCAGAAGTTAATCCGCCAGATCAGGACGCTCACAACACGGAGATTGCAAGGGTAAAGGGACAAATCACCCAAGCCAAAACGGATCTGGCGGCTGAGGACACTAGGATGGCCGCAGAGCGGGCCGCTTTAGATGCACAGGCCTACAGGCTTATGTTGGACCAGAGCGCGTCGCATGAAGTCATGAGGAGGAAGCACCGATCCCGCTTACCTTCGGTTTTCGAGGCCAGGGACCTTTTCAACACTCCAGGACCAAGAGCCAACAATCCGCTGGAGGGGAACCAGGCAGAAGCCCCTGGGACCGGTGCGCCGGTTCAGCCCCGTTAGATGGACCCGCCTCGTCAAAACACCGTTATACCTCGGGATGCTTTAACACCTCCGGGTCACTACTCCAACCCAATGGACAATCTTGTTGCCGCTGCTGCACGACTGGAGGCCATTCCAGTTGAAGGTGACTCGCCGCAGGCAGTAGAGACGCGATGGGTCAAGGAACTTCTGAGGACAGCTCTGGCCCAACAGGAGGCGTACTCGTACAGCCGCGACCGAATCCACTCGACCCCCCGTCCAAGCCGGAGCTATAGCAGACATATGGATGAACCAGCAGTGTCGAGTAATGAACAACGTGGAGCACCCTGTGGTAACAACCCGACGGGTAATGCTGATGACGCTCAGGAAGTGGTGAACCAGGCCCGAGCGCGTAGGGAGGCTGAGTTAGCAGCACAACATCAGGCTCGGCAGCTCACGCCGGTTCGTCCAACCATTTCGATCGAGCCTGGTGTTACTTCTAGTTCTTTGGGGGTGCCTTGCCTCGTCCCCGCTCTACGCAACATGCGTTTGCCCAAAGATTTCAAAGGCCCATGCAAGGTACCAAATTATACGGCGGATCAACCACTAGAGACATGGGTAGAGAGCTATGAGATGGCCATGGAGATGCTTGATGTGGATGACACAGCGTGTGCGAAATACTTCACCATGATGCTTGAAGGAACGGCCCGTACTTGGCTAAAAAGCTTGCCCGCTAATTCTATCAGCTCGTGGGCCCAATTACGAGCCCGGTTTATCAACAATTTCAAGGATACCTGTAAACAACCTATGTCGATAGTGGACTTAGCGGCATGCGTCCAGGAGGAAGGAGAGTCAACGACTCATTGGGTGCACCGGGTTTCACAAGTGTTGCACTCCTCATACCGCATCAACGCTGACACCGCAGTATTAACCCTAGAAGGCAACTGCCGGTTTGGGCCCCTGAAGTTGAAATTGGGACAGATGAAGCGTCATTGCACCGACATGGGAACCCTCATGCCCGCTTTGGTAAAATATGCTGATTCTGATAGTACCAAGGATCCCGAGTCTGATGATGACCTGACAGGGAAGGAGAAGAAGAACAGCAGCTCCAAAGGTCAGCAGCATCACTGGGTAGGCAATGGCGGAGGAGGCAAGCGTAAAGCGGATGGCAACTTGGATTTTGTGGCTAATACCAACGTACAGGACAATGGCCAGCGGCGCAAGGGCAGGCCGAAAAATCGTAGTGGAGCGCCCAACCCCAACCCAAACCGCCTGAACTATTTGCTAAACCAGCCCTGTCCGAAACATGGGACGAAGGAGGAGCCAGCAAACCACCTTTGGAAGGATTGTTTTATTATGCAGGAGGTCAAGAATTCTAATAATTTCCGGTATGATCATGGATCTGGCGGCGGCTCAGGATCCGAGCCGGGTTACGGTGTAGGAAGTTTCGGTTCAGGATTTAATGGTAATCCGGGCGGGCATAATGGTCAAAATAGTCAGAACAACCAGGGTGGTTACAACCAACAGCAGCAACAGTCAGGTTACCAAAGCAACCCAAAGCAGTTGAGTAGTGGGCAGTACCATGTCTTTACCACTAGCTTGGAGAAGCAAGACCGGAAGGTTCAGAGGTGGGCAGTCAACTCTGTTGAACCGGCCACACCCCGTTATCTATGTTGGTCTGAACAACCAATCATATGGAGCAGAGAGGATCACCCACTCCAGGTCGATAATCCGGGTCAGTTGGCTCTGGTGGTGGCGCCTCAGGTGGGAGGTTACAAGTTCACCAAGGTGCTCATGGATGGAGGAAGCAGCATTAACATCCTATACTATGAGACCTTCCGTCGTATGGGACTAACAGATAAGAATCTCAAACCGTCCAATACAGTATTCCACGGTGTAGTGCCTGGCAGATCAGCATATCCCGTTGGTAAGATAGCTCTTGAAGTGGCCTTTGGGGATGATCGTGATTCCAGGTCGAAGACATTAATGTTTGAAGTGGTGAAAATCCAAAGTCCATATCATGCCCTGTTTGGGCGTCCGGCATACGCCAAGTTTATGGCTCGGCCCTGTTATGTGTATTTGTAGCTCAAGATGCCGGGTCACAAGGGGACAATAACGGTTCATGGAAGCCGCAAAATCGCTTTGGAATGTGAGGAAGGAGATGCGGCTTATGCAGAGTCGGTTTGTGCCACCGAGGAGTTGAAGTACTATAAAGACAATGTTGATCCGGCGGACATGACTCCGTTGAAGAAGCCAACTACGAAGCATGATCCGGCCCTGAAGTTCAAATCGGCAGCAGAAACTAAGCTTGTTGACTTCATGCCTGGCGATTCGTCCAAGCAGTTCAGCATTAGTGCCAACTTGGATCCGAAATTGGAAAGGGCGCTCATCGAGTTCATCCGTGAGAATCGGGACATTTTTGCATGGAAGCCCTCTGACATGCCAGGTGTACTGAGGTAACTCGCTGAGCACACACTTAATGTGGATCCTAAATACAAACCGGTGAAACAGTTCCTCCGCCAGTTTAACGAAGAAAGACGCAAGGCGATTGGGGAAGAGGTAGCCAGGCTCTTAGCAGCTGGTTTTATTGTTGAAGTTTTTCACCCTGAGTGGCTTGCCAATCCGGTGCTAGTCCTTAAGAAAAACGGCACCTGGCGTATGTGTGTGGATTACACAGATCTTAATAAGGCTTGTCCAGCAGATCCTTTTGCCCTCCCCCGTATTGATCAAATTATTGATGCTACGGCGGGTTGTGAGCGTCTTAGTTTTTTGGATGCGTATTCTGGATATCATCAGATCAAAATGGCAGTTAAGGACCAGGAGAAGACAACATTTATAACTCCCTTTGGAGCCTTCTGCTATGTGTCTATGCCCTTCGGGCTCAAGAGTGCCCAGGCAACTTACCAACGGTGTGTACAAAATTGTCTGCACAAGAAGATTGGCCGTAATGTACATGCTTACGTGGATGATATCGTGGTTAAATCCAGGGAGAAGGAGACTTTGATTGATGATTTGAAAGAAACCTTTGATAATCTGAGAACATACAAGATGATGCTTAATCCGGACAAGTGTGTTTTTGGTGTACCGGCAGGCAAGCTATTGGGTTTTCTAGTGTCCAACAGGGGAATTGAGGCTAATCCGGAGAAGATCACAGCTATCACCTCCCTGGATAAACCGAAGTGTATCAACGATGTTCAACGCCTGGCAGGAAGGATTGCTGCGCTAAGCCGGTTTATCAGTCGCCTGGGTGAGAAGGCAATCCCTTTGTATCAGATGTTGAAAAAGACGGATCAGTTTGTCTGGAGTTCTGCTGTTGATGAAGCGTTTGAGGACTTAAAGCGGCAATTGGCCAATCCGCCTGTGCTCGCCGCTCCCATTGACAAGGAGCCATTACTGCTATATGTTGCTGCTAATGCTCGTGCGGTCAGCGTGGCTATTGTGGTGGAACGAAAGGAGGCAGGTAAGGAGCATCCGGTTCAACGTCCGGTCTATTATATCAGCGAGGTACTCATTGAGTCCAAGAGGTACTCATTGAGTCCAAGCAAAGGTATCCGCATTGGCAGAAGCTGGTGTACGGAGTTTTTATGGCAAGCCGGAAGCTTAAGCAATACTTCCAAGGTCACCCAATTACGGTGGTCAGTTCTGCTCCTTTGGGAGATGTCATCCAGAACCGGGAAGCAACTGGCCGGATTGCAAAGTGGGCTATAGAGCTGGGGCCGTACGGTTTGAAATATGTTCCTCGGACAGCGATTAAGTGTCAAGCACTTGTTGATTTCATCAATGATTGGACGGAAATGCAAGCACCTGAAGAAAAGCCGGATCATACGTATTGGACCATCCATTTTGACGGATCCAGGCAGTTGGAAGGCTCGGGGGCTGGAATCGTATTAACTTCCCCACGAGGTGATAAGTTTTGTTATGTTCTCCGTTTAATGTTCCCTTGTACTAACAATGCAGCTGAGTATGAAGCCTTGCTCCATGGTCTTCGGATGGCTAAGGAGATGAATCTAAGTCGAGTTAAGTGCTTCGATGATTCGGACCTTGTGGCTCAACAAGTGTCTGGCACTTGGGACTCCAAGGACCCACTCATGGCAGCATATCGTCGTGAGGTGGATATTGTTGCAGGTTATTTCAGAGGCTATCAGGTGGACCACGTGGACCGGCGGAAAAATGAAGCGGCGGACGCTTTAAGCCGGCTGGGCTCTCTGCGCAAACCGGTCCCACCCAATGTCTTTCTAGATGTGCTGCACAACCCGTCGGTTAAGATCCATTGGGAAGAGGATTTGGCCATTCCTGATCCGGAGGCTCAATTGGTGGCAGTTCTTCATGTTATTCCGGATTGGACGCTTCCTTATCTGGCGTACAAGAACCGGGGCGAGTTGCCAGAAGATGAGATTCTGGCCCGGCAGATAATCCGGCGATCCAAGTCCATGGCTGTCATCAATGGTGAGTTACATCATTGCAGTGTATTAGGAGCTTTTCAATGTTGCGTGTCTCCTGAAGAAGGCCGTGAAATTTTGCGGGAGATCCACAAAGGAGATTGTGGTCACCACGCCGGTTCAAAGTCTCTGGTGGCAAAAGCGTGTCGCCATGTTTCTATTGGTTAACTGCTCATGCTGATGCGAAGGATCTGGTCAGACGATGTGATGGTTGCCTAAGGTTTTCAAGACGTGCTCATGTACCGGCTCAAGAATTGAGGATGATTCCAATTACTTGGCCGTTTGCGACTTGGGGGCTGGATATGGTTGGGCCTTTCAAAAGGTCCAAAGATAAGAAGACCCACCTCCTGGTGGCGGTGGACAAATTTACAAAGCGGGTGGAGGCAGAACCTGTTAGCAAGTGTGATGCGGCCACGGCGGTTCAATTCATCAAAAAGGTGATTTTCTGGTTTGGCTTTCCGCATAGTATTATCACAGATAATGGTACCAATTTATCCAAATGTGCTATGAAGGAGTTCTATGAATGGGAGCACATCCGGCTCGACGTTTCATCAGTGGCACATCCATAGTCCAATGGTCAAGCAGAAAGAGCTAATCAAGAGATCTTGAGAGGCATCAAGCCCCGGCTCAAGGTTCCTTTGCAGAGGACGCCGGGTTGTTGGGTAGAAGAATTACCATCTGTGTTATGGAGCATCAATACAACACCCAATAGATCAAGTGGATACACACCGTTCTTCATGGTTTATGGAGCGGAGGCGGTTCTCCCCAGCGATATCCATCATGACTCACCTCATGTCATGGCTTATGTTGAAGCGGACAACAAGACAGCACGGCAAGATGCTTTGGACCGGTTGGATGAAGAGCATGACATCGCAGCCGACCGGTCGGCGATTTACCAGCAGGATCTTCGTTGTTATCACAGTCGCCGAGTCAGAACCAGAGCCTTCCAGGAAGGAGATTTGGTGCTTCGGCTCATCCAAGATCAGACTGATATGCATAAGCTATCCCCACCTTGGGAGGGGCCTTTCGTGGTCAGCAAGAATCTGCACAACGGGTCGTACTATCTGATCGATATTCGAGAGCATAAGGACTCACGTACATCATAGGAAGAGACTAACAGGCCGTGGAAAATAGCTCATCTTCGGCCTTACTATACTTGAGCCATTGGCTATACTTATGTACATACAATGTATATATTATGATTAAGTATAATAAACCGGAACCTCAGCTAAAGCGGGGTATCTGTTCTTTTACATCATGTGAGGTTACACGGAGTTGCTCTAAAATGGCCTCCGGTTTACCCCTTGAGTTCGCCTTGCTACAAGCATCGTGTTATATCACTTGGAGGATTGGTCGTGTCCATACCAATACCATGCCTCTTGATAGGCGAAAGCCACCAGATCACTTGGGGACTTGGTCATGTCTAAACCAGTCATGCCTCTTGATCGGCCTAAGGCCACAGAATCACTTGGGGGCTTGGTCGAACCCGAACCATGACCACGCCATTTGGTCGGCATAAATGCCACAAGAATCACTTGGGGACCTGGCTAACTAGAACCATAGTTACACCTAACGGGAGCTTGGTCGTGTTTGGCCATGGTTACGCCATTTGATCAGCTTAAATAAATCTTTTTTGGCAAACGTTTTTTTCGTTGCTTTTGCTTCATACTTTTCTTTGAAGGGGGGCTTTTGCTTTTTATTGTGTTCTTTAAACCAACGAAGTTTTTTAACCAATCAATTGACGGAACACAGTTCACATCAATCCGGAGACTATTTGTCCGGTTTGATCCTTGTTGTTAACATCCTCTTATGGAGTAACACGGTGTTTATCATAACCCGGCACGGTTTACATGGTAAACCAGCGTCGTATATATATACAGGAGCTGTTATCTCCTCCAAACAGTATGGGTTTGCAAAACTCCGCTTCAAGATTGGCCAAGCCAACTTCACGCTCAATGACGACAGGTATTATGTATCTCAAAATTTGGTCATACTTAAAATTTTGTTTTGATTTCATATATGCAGACATCATATTCCGCCTGACGGTACAACCGTGGTGGCACTTGACGAATTTTTCATTTCAGAAAGTGTTTTGGAAAGTTCATTGCCACAGGAAGAACAAATTATGCACGAAGGCATATCAACATCAAAGGTATCAGCTAGCCTATTACAAGGCAACATGGTGCCCATAATAATATAATTGTTTTTCGCGAAGAAGAGGCAGTTTCAAACCGGCGTCCGGTTCAAGCTTGGTCACCAGCCTGGCCTGATGGTTGTGGGTCGTCCTGCGCCGCTTCAGCCTCCGTATCCCTACCCAGTGGCTGGAAATCCACAGTTGTCCAGTCGATTCCCATTAATGCTTGAAAAACAGCTTCATCGTGGATCAGCAAGGACAGGTCAATATCGGGAGTGTAAGTATGCTTACGGATTGGAGGAATCAGATTTTCCGATTCATGGATTGGCGCAGCAATTCGCTTGTTCTGACTATCATATTGCGCTTGATAACGAGACAAGTCTTCTTCCTCAGCCAACTAACAAGCTAGTGGACGCACCTCCTAGTTTATCGCTCGCAGATCCGCTTCACCGAATTCTGATCCGTCTTCCTTCAAGCTGGGATAGCCCTGAGCCACTTCAACAGGATCAAAGTCCGGCACCCAGGCTTTTGCCCGGATTAAAGCATTGATTGCGCCGGTTCGAGCAGCAGATTTCTTTAGCTCTTCAATCCGGGCAGGAAGCACCGACGGTTTCATCAGAGTATCTTGAATCAAAGTAGGCGCCGGTTTGTTATGAGAGGTAGTACAGATGATCCGCTGGGCACCAGTATACAATTGTTCAACCAATGTATAGGCGGCTTTTAGCTTCTTCCGTACATATGACCCCAAGTGACCAATACGTGTCCCTGAAATACCATAAAGGGTTAATAAGCCGGCGACTTTGTCAGAAGGCAGAGCCAATTCAGTAGAAAAACTGGCTTACCAAAGATAGCAGCAGTCATGGCATCACGTGCCGCTTTATGCTGGTCAGTTCATCTGCCACTGGTTTTAGTGCAGCCTCAGCATCCTCTGCTCGTTTGATCAAAGCGGATTTCTCAGTGGCCCAGTCCGCCCGTTTCTTTTTGAAGTTTTCCTTAAGTTGTTCCACGGCGTTTAAAGCACTGGCCAATTCATCTTTTGCTTTGGAGGTTTCAGCTTGTTGGGTTTTCAGGGCTTCTTGAAGATCGATGACTTGGTTCTCTTTCGTCTTCAGCTCCGCCTACATGCATACAGATATATGCTTCAACAAACTGGTAGAAGGATTCAAGTACCAACCACATAACAAGTTATGCGCTTAGTACTTGGGGGCTAATGCATATTTGATCTAAAGCGGCCTCTGATTTGCCCCTTCATCTTTTGATTGTTTACAAAGTCCCCAGATCAATACAAGTATTTAGCTTGGCACTTGGGGGCTAATGGCTATTTGATCATATGTATTCTGATGCGGCAGTTTCATTTACTTAAAGTACCGGTTTAACTACGCTAAGTTGAACCGGCCCTTGGGGACTACATCAGCAAATCTCAAAGCATCAAGATTCATATTATTAAGTCCCGGTTTGAAAGAATATTTCAAATCGGCCCTTAGGGGCTAGGAGAGTCAACAAGAATGAAAACATACAAGCAACAAGGAGCATATGGAAGTTACCTCATATTTATCCTTCATCATTTTAACCAGACCGACTTCATAGTCACGGCTGGTATACAGCCGGTTCAGATAGCCGGAATGGATATCTCGGGCATTCAGAGCAGCGTAAGCCGTCAGATCAGCATTCCACTTGCCTTTGCCAAAAGCAGCTAATTCCTCCTTGGCAGAATGTTTGGATAAAGCGGCAGGGTTGTTTGGCTCAGCATGGCCAGTGCCAGTAATGACAACTTCATCATTATTCGTACCGCCGGTTTGCACTGGAGCTGTTGGCTTGTCAGTAGGTTTCGCGAGACTGGTGGAGCTTTCAACCTGGAGGGAACCTGTGGGCTGATGGATAGGACCTGAGGTATCAGTAGGACTTTCCTCAGCAGTAGGATCATCATCTGGCTGCGGTCGATCATTGGGAATATCCTCAGGAATAGCCGCTTCAAGATTGGGTGTTGTGCCTGGTTCAAGAATGACATCTTCTTCGGCCGCTTTATCCAGGCGGGCCTTCTTGCTCGGCCTAGGTTTGGCCCTGAGAAAAATAACAAAATTAAATACAGCATATGTTCTAAGGCAATATACTGCAAACATCACAATAAATATAGCTTACCCAAGCACCGTTTTGAGCGGTGGGAGCTGAGTAGCCGATGACTCACCAGAAGATGAGTGGGAAATAGCCTGATAATCGGAGTCAGACGGATTAAGAGGTTGACGAAAGAAGCCCGCTTTAGGACAAGTACTGACAAGCGAATTAGAGACCTCGGAATGACGTTTCCGAACCGGACTGTTCGGTAAACCAGCAGAGGTAACTACCTGGCCGCTGTGCCGGGTGGTGCAGCACGCTTCGTGTTGCTGAGTCTTCATAAGAAGTTTAGGATCCAAATAAGCAAGAGGATGAGAAAATTTAACTTTCCGGTTTGCCTGACGGATTTTTTGTGAAGGCAAAGTTTCTGAATCGGAAGAGAGAATAATTACCTCTGCAGCATCCGCATGGCTGGCTTCGGCATCATCCTGACAAATATCATCATCAATAAGATGCATGAAAAATAAACCAAGTGAGTCAAGCTCTACCTCAAAGTCCGGATTATCCACCTCGTCATCAGGGGCCGGATTAGAAGATGCAGTGGTTCTCTTCCGGTGGGCAGTCTTCTTCACAGCTTTAGTTTTTTGCCGGGTTGCTCTTTCCGGTTTATCTATTTTCTCTGGTTTCTCCTGCGGCAGCTTTTTGCTCCAAAACGGATCATCGCCCTGATTATGCAAACACTGATATTAGAAACAATGGCCAGACATATCGATAACAGATTCAGCAAAGAGAAAAATCAAAGTCTTACAGCTGGCAGTTTGTTGGTGGCGCAGAAGGGAAGTAGGCTGGTTCTAGCGCAGATATGCTCCGGTTCATTCAGTATCTTACGCACAGCCTCCGTGATTTCTTCACCGGACAGCTGGAGTCTTGAATGTCGCAGTGGGTCATCCACACTATCAGTATATTCACACATCAAACCGGAGCGCTGACTAAGGGGCAGTATGCTCCATGATATCCAACAGCGAGCAAGGTCAACCCCTGTTAAACCATTGGCCATAAAGGCTTTGAGCTTTGACAGCTGGGGAGCATATTTGCTTCTCTCCTGGGCAGTCAATCATTGAGGAAAAGGATGGGTATTGCTGAGCCGCTCCGGACTAAAACCAGGCAAGGGATTCTCACCAGCAGGGGAGGTGTCTTTGCAGTAGAACCATGTCTGATTCCACTCCTTGGGTGACTGTGCAGCTTGGCGTGAGGGTATGTGACCTCTTTCCTTTTTTGAATCGCCATGCCACCCAACTCCGTATTAGAGCCATCAATAAACTAAGTACGGCGGTTTAGATGGAAAAGTTCTCTGAATAATTCCACCGTGGGCTCCTCTTGAAAGAACACCTCAGAGAGCACTTGGAAGTGGCACATATTTGTAACAGAGTTGGGGCCAGTGTCTTGCGGATGGAGTTGGAAATCAGCTAGAACATCCCGATAAAATTTAGAACCGGGCGGTTTAAAACCCCGGGCTAAGTGGTCTACGAAGACAACAACCTCTCCTTCTCGAGGTGTGGGGGGGCATTCTTTGCCAGGAGCCCTCCAATGGATGGTGTCTTTGCTGCCCAAGGCGCCAATCAGGACTAAATCGTCCAGTTGATCCTCTGTGACGCGAGAAGGGACCCAGTTGCACTCATACACTTGCTTGGCCATGATGAAATCTACAAAGTACATTGATATGTGCAACGTTAAACCGGAAGCAGATCTATCTAAACCGGAGTTTTATGAAGCAACAACATATGGCGGTTTAACAAGGGGACTAATGGCATATACCGGTTTGGAAAAATTTCTATCAGGTTAAACTGCCTGATCTAAACATTGAAGCAATTGAGATTGCGGATGGTTAAGATTGCAGAAAAATTTCTATCAGGTTAAACTGCCTGATCTAAACATTGAAGCAATTGAAACTGCCTTGTTACGGCATTGGATCTGAAGCAAGTTCAGAAAATAAGAAAAATAGTCGAAGATCAAAGCAGAACAGTATTGAATCAATGGGCAGAAGTATATGTGAGATCTACGGTTTTGGGCAGGAAACTAACGGCGGATACTAAAAGTTACCGCTACACAAAGCAAGGGTTCACATGTGCATCTAGGAGATAGTACATGAGTATGAACAAGTGATGAACACCGCAAGAACATGAAGCCCTAGATCAGATCTATGTTGAGAAGAACAGAAGACCTACCAGAGCTGAGGAAAACGCGGAAGGTCGCCGCGGCTTTCTGGCGCGTTCAAGGTGATGCAGCGGCCAAGGGTGATGCAGAAGACGACAGCGGCGGCGGAGCTCTGAGACTGGCGACGCGAGGAAGACGAAGAGGAAGGGCACGAAGGGAAGAAAAGAAATGACCCTTCGGGCCTATTTATAAGGCAAAGGACAAGTGTCAGGCACGGGAATCAAGGGACCGCAGATTTTGGAAGTAGGGCGGTCACCTTGGTCATTGCGAATCTATTAAACAAGAAGATATCATGGATGTTTTCTTTATGACAGATAATGTCACGCTGGTTTACAGCAAACAGAGAAGATGATGTCATGGCGGTTCAACAACTACAAGAAGATGTTGAAGACGAAGATTTTTGCTAAGGACTGACATGAACCTGTTCAAATCAATCTGGGGCCTAATGTTGGGGATATTACTACTGGGCATAAACCGGCCTACCTGGGCCGGATTAACTCCATCAGTAGTTCAAAGGTGTTAAAGCCCAAAGAGGCAGATAAAGGCCCAGGGCCCGTAGTCGGTTTACAAACTGTAGCCGTACATCAGCTTTGTGCATATACTTGTAATATAGGTTAGGAACAAGGGGAGACCAACCCGGATACGAGTATGAACCGGTGTTGGGACTCTCTGAACCGGCAGGCATCACCCATGTATATAAGGGGACGACACGGCGGCAGTTCAAGGAGGACAGACACAACTCGAGACATAGGCGAAGCTTGTTTGCTCCCTAGTCATCGAAACCCCATCAATTCCATCACAACTAGACGTAGGCTTTACCTTCCTCGAAGGGGCCGAACTAGTATAAACTCTCTTGCGTCCTTGTGTCCGCTTTAACCCCTTCAAGCTAACCCATCGCGATGGCTCCATGACTAAGTCCTTTCTCTAGGACATCTGCCGTGACAAACCCACGACAATAGGTATAGCAAAAGAGCGAGCAACTAACAAGCAAAGATAGAAGTGATTTCGAGGGTATGATCATCTTGCCTGAAATCCCGCAAGGAAGAAGAACGAGTCCATGAAGAAGACAAACGGACGTAGATGAACGAGTCCTCACAAACGCGACGTTAACGGAACCAACCCGAAGAAGCAACACCGAAAATAAGCACACAACATAGTAAACAACCAACACATGACCATGGTATGATATGCGAGATGCGGTATGCGATGCATATGCATGATTTGACAAGGAATGATTGGACCTGGCCTCAACATGGAAATCCAAGAGTGCCACTGGAAAGGTGAGGTGATTTTGGTTGAAATCGATATAAAGAACACCGGAATCGGATGCACGGTTTGGAAATGGCAAACAAAACAAATATGGCACCGGTCTGCGATAAACATCAAGTAGCCATCTAAATGCAACAAGATAAATATGCTACAACACTCAAACATGGCAACAAAATACATGGCAGGGATCCGCTCATAATGCTTGACAAAAGATGAACACTGAGATACGGCCAATTCATCCATTAACAGGTTCAAACAAGCATGGCAAAAGTGCAATTGGTAAACAGGTTTCAGACTTAGTGAAATTAACACAAGCCTGGAATTTCAGATCAGGTAGCACACTTTGGAGCATGAAAACTATATGCTACAGGAACTTAACATGGCAAATCAGAGCATGGCATGGGGCTACTCAAAGAGCTTAACAAAAGTCCCTTAGTGACCTTGAGCCAAAAGGGATCAGAAAATACAATTGCAAGCATGTGAACATGGCAAAAACATAATCAGGTTACAGACTTAGTGAAAAACTGGAGCATGCAAATCAGATATCAAGCAGGCATGTTTACGAGCTCGATGCACTCACTACAGAGCATGTCATGAAAATCTAAGCATACACCCATCAAGAATACATGTTATACAAGCTAGACGTGGAAAGAAGAACAACATAGCATGCACGGATCAACTACAACATCCTCGGCAAAATCGCTAACAAGTAGAGAATCTGCCCAGATTCACGAAATAGCAAAAGTAGAGCTCGATTGACTCAAGCTAGGGTGCTCCATAATTGCAAACAAAGACATGGATGGATAGAGCACTACAATATTAACAAATCATCCTTACTGATCATCCTCAAAAGAGGTATGGATCACTAGGAAACAACATGAACATATGGCATATTGATAAAAACAGATCAAGGACTTGGTGGAATTGCTAAGTCCCTGAAATCAGCATTAACGAATGCACCACTTTGCAAGCTGGTGATAGTCACCACACATATCACAAAAATACATGGATAGCACCTCTGTAAAGATGGCAAAGCATATAAAAAAATACATGTAGAGCTCAGGAGCATATCGTGCACATAATAATCATGGCAAAAATGACAAATAGCTATTTGGAGCAGCAGATCTGACAATTATCTCAAATAGCACTCTTCCAACAGCATTTCGGGCATCAAGATGAACCTGAATTAAAATGATGCAATGAGATGAAATGATGTACTCTTTGAGACGAACATTTTGATATGCTATACGCCCAAAACGGAGCTACGGATGCAAAGTTACGGCACGATGAACATGGCCATTTGAAACTGGAAATTTCGGGGACTTAGTGAAAATATACCTCCGCGAAAAGTCAACGGGCGGACGAGGTGGGATGGCGAGATCCGGATCGGGAGATGCGCATTTGGATGGATGAATGGGTGGATCTGGTCCACCTTGCCCAGATCCGGCGAGGGGCGTCTCCGGCGAGGTCGTCGCCGGCGGGGCGGTGGATCCGGCCGGGCTCGGGCTCCCGTGGCCGGATCTGGCGACAGGCGGCGGCGGAGCTCCTCCGGGGGAGGTGCACAGGGCGAAGGCGGAGTGCGGACGGCACGGCAGAGAAGGCGGCCCAGCGGGCGGCACGCGCGGCGAGCTCGCCGGCGAGAGGCGGTGCGGCGAGGCGCTCGGGGAAGGCGACGCAAGGGCGGCTCGGGCGCGCGGCGGCGGGGGACGGGCTCTGCGGGCCTGACGCAGGCCCCACGGGACGGCGGCGGCGGGAGGCGGCGAACGCCACGTGGAGGCTCCGGATTGGCGCGGGGGAGGCCGGACATGTCCGTCGTCAGGGGGAAGAAATGTCCGGCGGCGCGGAGAAGACGAAGTTAGGGTTTCATCCACGAATTTCGGGAGGGGAGCACATATTTATAGGTAGAGGGAGCTAGGAGTGTCCAAATGAGCTGCGGTTTTCGGCCATGCGATCGTGATCGAACGCTCTAGATGATGGAGAGGGTTTTGGTGGGTTTTGGGCCAAATTGGAAGGGTGTTGGGCTGCAAAACCCTCGGTTAACCATTGGAGTATCAAACGAAGTCCAAATGATACAAAACTTGACAGGCGTTCTACGGTAGTAAACCAAGGCCACTTGGCAAGTCTCGGTCCAATACGGAAATGTTTAACCCCCACACATGAAATAAAGGTAGAAAGGACCACCGGAGGAGATAGGAGCGCCGGAATGCAAAACAGACAACGGGGAAAATGCTCGGATGCATGAGACGAACACGGATGCAAATGCAATGCACATGATGACATGATATGCAATGCATGACATGCAAGCAATGGCAACACAACAACAGAGAATAAATGGAGGACACCTGGCACATCGGTCTCGCGGCGTTACATAAGAGCCTCAAGTACATCTTCACTCAGCCCAACCTCAACCTCAGGCAGACTCGTTGGGTCGAAATGATTCAAGAGTATAATCCGAGTATTGAATATACTCCAGGCAAGGCCAATGTCATTGCAGACGCTTTGAGCAGGAAGGCTTGCTACAACAGTTTGATTCTCAAGCACTTCCAACCGGATCTTTGTGAAGCTTTCCGCAAGCTTAATCTCCAAGTTGTTCTTCAAGGATTTCTTGCCAACCTCCAAGTCTCTCCTACTTTGGAAGATCAAATTCGTGAGGCACAACTTCTTGATGCAATGGTGAAGAAGGTGAAAAATGGGATCGCCAAGAGCCAACCCAAGTACAAGTGCTATTTCCTTGACGACAAGGACACTCTATTCTTCAAGGATCGAATTGTGGTTCCTAAAGGTGACCTTTGTAAAGTCATCATGAACGAGGAGCACAATTCACTCCTATCTATTCATCCTGGAAGTACGAAGATGTACCATGACCTCAAGCAGTCGTATTGCTGGACTCGAATGAAGCGAGAAATTGCTCAGTTCGTGAATGAATGTGATGTCTGCAAAAGAGTGAAAGCATAACATCAACGGCCATCTGGTCTCCTCCAACCTCTTGCTATTCCAGAATGGAAGTTTGACCATATTGAGATGGACTTCGTGACTGGATTTCCGAAGTCCAAACGTGGCAATGATCCTATCTTCGTCGTCATCGACAAGCTTACTAAAGTGGCTCATTTTCCTCCTATCAAAGAATCTATCATAGCAGCTCAGTTGGCAGAGCTATATAACCCCAGGATTGTCTCCTTGCCCGGCATTCCGCAGTTGATATCTTCAGATCGTGGAAGCATCTTTACTTCTAAGTTCTGGGATTCCTTCCAGAAGGCCATGGGCACCAACATTCGCTTCAGCACAGCCTTCCATCCTCAAACTAGTGGACAAGTCGAGCGAGTCAATCAAATTCTTGAAGATATGCTCAGGGCTTGTGTCATTTCTTTCGGTATGAAGTGGGAAGATTGTCTTCCATATGCCGAGTTCTCCTACAACAACAGCTTCCAAGCGAGTTCGGGCAAGGCCCCATTCGAGATTCTCTATGGCAGCAACTGTCATACTCCTCTTAATTGGTCAGAGACAGGTGAACGCCAACTTCTTGGCAATGACATAATCACAGAAGATGAAGAAATGTGTAAAGTCATCCGTGAAAATCTCAAAGCTGCCCAATCGCGTCAGAAGAGTTACTATGATAGCAAGCATTGTGACTTGGTTTTCGAGATCGGAGACCATGTCTACCTCCGCGTCTCTCCAATGAAAGGCACTCGTCACTTCGGTATCAAAGGGAAGCTTGCCCCTAGATACGTGGGTCCTTTCAAGATCATTGGCAAAAGAGGTGACCTCGCCTATCAACTTGAGCTTCCATCCAACTTTGCAAATGTGCACGACGTGTTTCACGTGTCACAGCTTCGCAAGTGCTTCAAGACACCTGAGTGCACCATCAACTTCGAAGAGATTGATCTCCAAGAAGACCCGTCTTATCATGAGCATCCTGTTGCTATTCTTTAAGAAACCGAGCGCAAGACTCGCAACAAGTCTATCAAATTCCTGAAAGTGAAGTGGTCACACCATTCCGACCGAGAAGCCACCTGGGAACGCGACGACCACCTCCGTTCCGAATATCCGGAGTTCTTTCAGTCCTAGATCTCGGGACGAGATCCTTTCATAGGGGTGGAGTGTTGTAACACCCCGGATGTAACTTACCACATTTGTACTCCGACTCTTGCCGTTTTCGGCTCTAAGTTATGAGATTCCTTCACGGTTGGCTTTTGTCTTCGTTTTGCTTGTGTTCTTGCTTTGGGTATAGCCGGGAGACGAGTGTGTGATCGAGGAACCCGTTGAGTACACTTAAGAGGATCAAGCTTTCGTCAACTCGGAGAACTTTGCAGGCAAGATGACCATACCCTCGAAATCACTTCTATCTTTGCTTGCTAGTTGTTCGCTCTATTGCTATTCCGCGATACCTACCACTTGCTATATCATGCCTCCCATATTGCCATGTCAAGCCTCTAACCCACCTTTCCTAGCAAACCGTTGTTTGGCTATGTTACCGCTTTGCTCAGCCCCTCTTATAGTGTTGCTAGTTGCAGGTGAAGATGGAGTTTGTTCCTTGTTGGAACATGTTTATTATTGGGATATCATTATTATATCTTGTTTACTTTAATGCACCTATATATTTGGTAAAGGGTGGCCGGCTCGGCCTTATGCCTGGTGTTTTGTTCCACTCTTGCCGCCCTAGTTTCCGTCAAACCGGTGTTATCTTCCTTGATTTTGCATTCCTTACGCGGTTGGGTTATAATGGGAACCCCTTGACAGTTCGCCTTGAATAAAACTCCTCCAACAAGGCCCAACCTTGGTTTTACCATTTTCCACCTAAGCCTTTTTCCCTTGGGTTCGGCGGACTCAAGGGTCATCTTTATTTTAAACCCCCGGGCCAGTGCTCCTCTAAGTGTTGGTCCAACCTGTCAGCAGCTGGTGGCCACCAGGGGAAACTCTAGGCTGGCCTATCAGAATCTTGCACAATCTGGTGTGCCCTGAGAATGAGATATGTGCAGCTCCTATCGGGATTTATTGGCACATTCGGGTGGCTTTGCTGGTCTTGTTTTACCATTGTCGAAATGTCTTGTAACCGGGATTCCGAGTCTGATCGGGTCTTCCTGGGAGAAGGAATATCCTTCGTTGACCGTGAGAGCTTGTGATGGGCTAAGTTGGGACACCCCTGCAGGGTTTTGAACTTTCGAAAGCCATGCCCGCGGTTATGGGCAGATGGGAATTTGTTAATATCCAGTTGTAGAAAACTTGACACTTAACTTAATTTAAAATGAATCAACCGCATGTGTAACCGTGATGGTCTCTTTTCGGTGGAGTGCGGGAAGAGAACACACAGTCTCGTGTTATGCTTGAATGTAAGTAGCTTTAGGATTACTTCTTGATCATTATAGCTTCCTAAGCAAACTTTGCTTCTCTTCTCGCTCTCATTTGTGTAAGGTAGCCACCATATATGCTAGTGCATGCTGCAGATCCACCTCACTACCCCCTTTTCCTACCTTAAGCTTAAATAGTCTTGATCGCGAAGGTGTGAGATTGCTGAGTCCCCGTGACTCACAGATTACTTCCAAAACCAGATGCAGGTTCCGATGATGCCAGTGTAGGGGACGCTACCAAACTCAACTGGGAGTTCGACGAGGATTCGGGACGTTACTATGTTTCCTTTCTGGACGATCAGTAGAGGAGCCCAGTTGGGGCGATCGGGGATCTAGCATTTGGGGTTGTCTTTCTTTATTTGGTTCCATAGTCGGACCTTGATTGTATTCTGGATGATGGAATGCTATATTTGTGTATTGTGTGAAGTGGCGATTGTAAGCCAACTCTTTATCCCTTTCTTATTCAGTACATGGGATGTGTAAAGATTACCCCTCTTGCGACATGCCTAATATGTGGTTATGCCTCTAAGTCGTGCTCCGACACGTCGGAGATATATCCGCATCGTGGGTGTTCCAGAGGCCCAACAACGTTTACAAGAAGAAGGATGTGTAGTAGACATCACTCGCCAAAACCTTGTTGCCCCAGATTGGCGCCTTAGTCCTCGTGGTACGCTCTCAAACAAGCTCACGGGTAGGCGCGCCCTCTCAAGTCCGTGCCTCTGGGCATCACAACATGGCACACTAGTTGCAGTTGACCCTTGCTGGGGGGCTTGCATGGGTTATGGAACCTCGCAAGGTTTTCTAACCCTGCATCCACATGGCGCTGATGTCTGTTAAACTACATCGGTATTTCCCCAAAGAGGAAGGGATGATGCAGCACAACGACGATAGGTATTTCCCTTAGTGATGAGATCAAGGTTATCGAACCAGTAGCAGAACCAAGCAACACTACGTAAACAACACCTGCACACAAATAACAAATACTCGCAACCGACGTGTAAAAGGGGTTGTCAATCCCTTTCTGGTAGCAGCGCCAGAAATTGGCAAACCGATGTGGTAAAAATATGATAGATAGGATAAATAGATCTCAGATAAAATAAATTGCATCAAGGTATTTTTGTATTTATGGTTTAATATATCTTAAAATAAAAGCAAAGGAAAATAGACCGCGAAGGCAAGTATAATAAAGAAGAGACCCGGGGGCCGTAGTTTTCACTAGTGGCTTCTCTCAAGAAAAATAGCAAACGGTGGGTAAACAAATTACTATTGGGCAATTGATAGAACTTCAAATAATCATGACGATATCCAGACAATGATCATTATATAGGCATCATCTCTTAGATTAGTAGACTGGCTCCTGCTTGCATCTACTACTATTAGTCCACACATCGACCGCTATCCAGCAAGCATCTAGTGTATTAAGTTCATGGAGAAACTAAGTAATGCAATAAGAACATTGACATGATGTAGGCAAGATCTACTTATGTAGAAATAGACCCCATCTTGTTATCCTTAATAGCAACGATACATACGTGTCGGTTCCCCTTCAGTCACTCGGATCAAGCATCGTAAGATCGAACCCACCACAAAGCACCTCTTCCCATTGCAAGATAATTAGATCAAATTGGCCAAACAAAACCAAAATATTAGAGAAGAAATACGAGGCTATAAGCAATCATGCATATAATATGTCAGGACCCCGACTCAATGCCACATCGATCTAGCATGTAACACCTCATATCACTTTGCGGCCTCACGCACGGTATTCCCACGGGTGTCGCCTTACCTTTGCCCGGGACCGTTTGCACCTTTTGGCACACGTATATGATAGTGTCGCTAGCATCCATATGATAAAGAGCCCGGGCTGACATGGCTAGTCGTAAACCCAAAGTGGCACAGACTTACAGGGACAGGCATCCATGACCCAGCATCGAACGTGTCGGTCATCAGCGAGTGAATCCAGGCTGTAGCACTGGGCTAGCAGGACTCCGGTGAACCGGGCTGCAGCGGGCTAACAGGACTCCGGTATTCATCGCGTGACATTTCCCCGAAGGGACAGACACAGGAACGAAGAAGGACACATGCCGGCCAGCCTAAGTGTTCCGGAGCAGTAGCAAGCTACCATGGCTCGGTGGAAACACTAGGAGACATTTCCCGGTAAGAGAGGCTACTAAAGATAAACAACTAGATGGTCAGAACCCACACATACCAAGCATTTCAATAACATACACACAATATGCTCGATATGTGCAAATACAACATGGCATCACAACATGACTCTACGACTCAAGTAATTTATTCAATAGGCTCCGAGGAGCGAGATATTACAAACATGGGTCTCATGACCCAACATTCAGAGCATACAAATCAAAGCACAAGCGGAAGCTATCATGTCTGAGTACAGACATCTATAAATGAAAAAGGCTGAGAAGCCTGACTATCTACCAAATCCTGCCGAGGGCACAAGATCGTAGCTGAGGTAACAAGCTAAACGTCGAAGTCCACGTGGAACTACTAGTGAGACTGAAGTCTCTCTGCAAAAACATAAAATAGGCAAACGTGAGTACAAATGTACCCAGCAAGACTTACATCAGAACTAACTACATATGCATCATTATCAACAAGGGGATGGTGGGGTTTAACTGTAGCAAGCCAGCTTTGACTCGGTGGCTATCCTAAACTACGACTGCAAGCAACTCTTTTGAGGTGGCGCACACGAGTCCACATATTCACCATATCAATACACCACTATGGATCCACTCCCGTCTCCCTACGAGAGCGCCATCCATAGCACTCACGCTTATCTTGCGTATTTTAGAGTATCCACTTTCACTTGTCTATGAACTGATATAAGCAACCCAGAAGTCCTTTACCGCGGACACGGCTATTCGAATAGATGATGTTAACCCTGCAGGGGTGTACTTCTTCATACATGTTTCCACCACTTAGCGTCTGCACACGACATGTGCTCGGCAGACTTCAAGCGAAAGCCGACGTGGGTGTAGACCACGACCTACCTAAACACTCAAGTCTCTAGTCCAGGTTTATCGCCTATTCGGGTTCCATCCATGAGGAGATCCGGCCGGAGTTTCGCTCACAGCCCCAAACGATGTGAACAGGGTTCCGTGACACCAAACGGGCGCCCGGTATACCCGGCCACGTGCCTACCGCATCACAGCCCACCCCTACGGTCAGCGCTGTCCACGGCCTCCAGCATACTACAAACACCAGAAACTACTTGCAACTCCTGGACAGAGGACAAGGGTGAATAAGAAGTCGAGCGGGGTCATATTTCAGGGCCCAATGTATGGTAGTAGCTGAATCATGGATCACAAACACAGAACTCAGTTCCTGAGGACGGCTTCAATGAGACAACCCACCATGTACTCCTACATGGCCTCTCACCGATACCTTTTACCAAATCGTGTTCACACACTTAGCTCACACATAGTAGGACATGTTCACACACCTCTGATTCATCCCCGATGAATCAGACCTGACTCAACTCTAAGCAGTAGCAGGCATGACAAACAAACATGAATGAGTAGGCACAACAGGGCTCAAACAACTCCTACTCATACTAGTGGGTTTCATCTATTTACTGTGGAATGACAGGTCATGCAAAGGATAAAGGGGTTCAGCTACCGCAGCAAGTAACAGATGAATCGTTGTTGTCCTAATGCAGTAAAAGAGAGCAGGAGCGAGAGAGTGGGATTGTATCGGAATGAACAAGGGGGTTTTGCTTGCCTGGCACTTTTGAAGATAACATTGAGTCTTCATCAGTGTCAACGATCACATCGTCGGTACAACGTCTACCGAGGGAGAACAACACCGGCAAACACAGAAGAAACACGATCAATGCAATGCACAATATGATGCATGCTTATGACATGGCAATATGAATGTGTTTTGAGCTAATGCAACTAGCAACAGATTAAATGGGGTTGGTTTGAATACAAGATTCAAATTCAAACTCCATATGTGATTATTCAAATGTCATTTAATTGATTTGTGCTATACAGCAGCTATAAGTTGTTCTAACATGCATGAAAATGGTACAGATGGATTCCTTGAATTTTTCTGATAATTTTTCATATATAAATTATTTAATTTGGGGTTACGGTTGAATTTCTATGATTTATTGAAGTTTAGGGCATTTTCTGAAATTTCCTGAAATAATAATAAATCCAGAAATGATTTATGGCGTCAGCACCACGTCACGGTGACGTCAGCAGAGTCAACTGGGCGCCCCAGGTCAAACCTGACCAGTGGGGTCCACTGGTCAGTGACTCAGGAACTAATCCCGGTCAAACCCAGTGCTGACTGGGGTTTGACCAGGGGTGGGGCCTACTGTCAGTGGCTGTAGGTGGTTTAGTTAGTTGGATTAGCTCCTAATGACGGAGCCACGTCAGCTCCCGCCGGAGTTTCGCCGGCGACGACCACGGAGCACGGCGGGGGCACGCCGGACTTGCGCTAGGGCATCGGATTCGCGCGCTGAGGGCACCGGGGCGTAGCCCGGGCTCTCCCGCATCTGATGGGGTAGGTGGGAGGCTGCGGGGACGCCGGGGCTCGTCGAACGGAGCTCGCGGCGGCGCCGGAGTTCGGGTGGTAACGGGCGCGAGGCCCTGGTGGGGTTTTGGACAAGCTGAGCTGCGCATGGGCTTCCTGTGAGCCCCACGAGCTCAAAGCCGTGCTCGGACGCGACCGAAACAAGCCATGGCCGCGACGGCAACATGGCCGGCGGCAGCGAGCTCCGGTTGCGGTGAGACGGCGGGTGCAGCATAGGGGCGAGCGAATGGAGAGAGGGGAAACACGACGGGGCTCACCGCGATGACGACGGAACGCTCGGCGAGGTCGGGGAGGGTCCGGAGCCGACGAATTTGACGGTGATGGCCGGCGGGTCCGAGGTAGAAGACGAGCCCGGTGAGGTCGTTCGGGGGCTTCTGGAGGGGCGTGGCTCGGTGAGGTGGGTCGAGGACGGAGTGGCGGAGCTCCTGAGCTCAGCGGGAGGGCGAGGGGTGGCCGGTGGCTGCGGCAATCGGCGTCGGCGGCGATGGTGGCGTGTCGGTGGTGCTGCGGGAGAGAGCAGAGAAGGGGGGGAGGAGTACAGAGGGAGTGAGAAGGGCCAGGGGCTGCGTGGCGTCGCGGACGGAGTCCAGGGCGACGAGGGGAAGGCGGCAAGCAGGAGGTGGCCGGGGCATCGCCAGCGCTCGCCACCGAGCTGCTTCGGTGCGAGGGGAGGAAGACGACAGGAAAAGGGTGGGCTGGGCCGCGCTGGAGGAGCTGGGCCAGGTAAGTGGGCTGAGGTGAGCGCCAGGTAGTCCTCTGCTCTTTCTATTTCTGTTTTATTTATCTATTTTGTTCTGTGTTGTTTTAGTTTAGTAAAATACTAAACCATTTTATAAAATCCTGAAAATAGTTATGTGGCTAGAGCTAAAATATACCAAACCACATAAAAATGTTCCAGTATTATTGGACATATATTATTTATATATCAAATATATATCCAATGCAAATAGTTATTGAATTAATTCAAAGGCCCCAAAATAAATGTTTCAGTCACTCCAAAAATATTGGTTTGCATTTTATTCTTGCCAATATTTTTCAAAGCTGAAAAGGAACATTTCCTTGGAAGCATTTGAAGCAATTTTTAATGTTGATCATCATTTTTAGAAGGTTTCTGAGGCTTAGAAAATCCCTCAATTCAAATTTCATTTGAATTAAAACATGATGCTCACATGAGGTCTGGCCTAGTGCATAACAGGACCAGGGATGTGACAACTCACCCCCACTAACAAAAATCTCGTCCCGAGATTCAAGCGTAGGGTAAGGTGAAGGGGGAGCGCAAACTAGCACAATCTTCACGATCCAGGTTGCACTTCATAAGAACCTTGATTCGATCACCATCTTTGTCTCGAAGTCTTCCTCTGAGAACTCCAACTACCATGTCAGCGAGAGGAAAGGGAAGACCCTAAAAGAATCGTTCTTCTCGAAGGTCGAACAACTCAGGATTAACTCTCGAAATGAGACATAGCAACATCTCTCGGGCTGAGAGACGAAGCACACATCCATAGCAATGGAGTGAAGCAGATGACAAAGGTTCACTAGGTAGACAACAAATCCAGACTTAAGAATGTGGTGATCGGTTGTCAACGTAGCGAGGAGTTGAATTGCCATGATACCATAACGATGCACCTTAGGGAAGGTGACTCGTAGAAATATCCCCTTAAGTGGCAAAAAGAATTACCTTTGATTCAAAGATCATTGAAACTCTTTATACCAGCTTAAGGCAATTCTCGAGCGATCGTTTGGAGGGGGGTCGGTAGAATGGCATACTCGGACTTGGATGATGTGGATTACCTTGTTGAAGACAACGTAATGGATGAATTTGCTTACCACCGGAAATGGAAGAGACTCATGGTAGAATGGCACATTGGCGGTGCAAGCTGGGAACAAAACGCAAATGCTGGGAATGATTCTGGTAACTGGGGGAAGAACCCAACAATAGAGAGTGAATTCACTGTTTGAAAGGGTCATAGCATTGTCGAGGAAGCTGAGAGGAATCCGAGTTAGTGCCGATGACAACACGTAGCGCTTGTGCGTGCTCTCAAGAACTTGAGCATTTCCATATTCATCAGGGTTTTACCAATATCCGTGTCAAGGATCCTGGCAACACAACTTGCTACCACGATGAATGATGATGGATGATGCAGATGCAAAGGAAGATAACACTTTCTTAGATTTCACCCTTGGCGGGGCCAAGGAAATAAAATCTGGATGATCGACCGAGAGACATTTAGCACTCCGCTTCTAATGTTCTCCTTGATGTGCTAGTGTATCCCATTCATTGAAATGGTTTGGTATCTAGAACATCAAGTAAAAAGGTCGGACTTCGGGAGCACAAAAATCCCTAAGGAACAACTACTAGAATAAGTTCTACGAGATCCTTATGGGGAGGTGGCCAACTTCCTCAATCAAGATATTATAATAACAGGTCTTCCGGCTGGGTGTGTTGGCCACGACATCCACTTTACCGGTTTCCGAGGGACCGATATTATAGTTTTTGGGAAATGTTCCAAACCATCATATCTGCCTGAGATTCAGATCTGGTTGGTGTCAGGATATTCCAGACTCATCGAGTCTAGGAAGAAAAACGAAAGTTTGCAACACAAATCGACGAGATGACGTTGCGAGATTCTCGGGAATGAGCTACGATAGCAAGCTCCAAAACATGAGCTGGTTCTGCTACAAACATGTGAACACGCTGTCCCAGACAAACATGACCACGTGGTAGTCTTATAATAAAACACTACCGAGTTCAGGTGGGGAACCATCAACGAGGATATCAAAATCCTTGCATAAGGCATGCTCTTAAGAAGGAACTTCTTCTCCTTGAACAAATCAATCAGTGGCTTGGTGTGCTCGGAACACATATGGAATGAAGGTTGCAAGTCTCCAGACCATAGAATACTTCGCACGTATGCATGACTGACTTGGGATGATTCCAGAGGAAGCAAAACTAACTTTCTCAAATCCACGGCGGCAACTTTCACCAAATGCACATGTATAAGAGGAAGTCACTCCTTTCATCAAACAAATACTTCATGAGCTAGCATGAAGATAATGCTTTCAAAAGTTTCCAACACTAACTTATTGTCCAACAAGATCTTGGAGAAGATAAAATGATGTTGATGGGCTCAACAACAAATCATCGAGATTTCCATGAAGATGGAATTCCACGACTTGGTGAACAAGGTGATAGCATTGGTCAGACCAAAGATGTAGTGGTGTATGCTCGAGGGATCAACCACGAGTAAGACAACATTACGAATATCGTTGGTTCGGATTTGATTTGAGAATAGCCCATACTCAAATCAAAGTTTTGGCAAGACATTAGCTCCAGCAACTGGTCTCAGGGATCAATTGATGAAGATACCATCTTTCTTCAACACACACTACACAAGAATATCCCTTTGGAACGAACTAAGTCAGACAAGCTTTTATCTTCCAACTCTCCAAGTTGTTGTCTAGCTTAACCAACTAGCTCAGGGATATCTAACACCGATTCTTGGAAAAAAAGTGGTTTATTGGAAAACCAACTTGATCACGAGCTCAACATAACAGTCAGGTGACAACCTGGTGATACTTTCGAGAAGATATTCGAAAAATCACGAACCACCGATATGTTACTAAGCTCGAGAACAATCTTGCTTTTCAGGGCAAGACGATATGATCAAATGAGCGAGGACTTGACAAAATCCTAACTCATCAATCGAAATGTGCACCAGGAAGATGGACAAGGTAGCACGATCAATCTTAGAATGATGATTCAAGAACCAACACGTTAAGAATGAGGTTATTGTCCATTTAACTACCAAGCAACAAGGTTGCTAGGAGTATTGATTTCACACATCACAATTCATTTGTCGGTATTCCGGTTGCATCAACACGAGGACCGAGGAATGACAATGATGGCAAGAAGTATCATTGTACCAAGAGTTCATAGGATTGTGTGCAATTCCTATAACAATCCCGATATAAAGAGGTAATACTCCAAGGTAAAACAGAGCAAAAGCTGGATTGGCATTTTGATCTGCGGAGGACAACTTCTTTGACCCAATCCTGGATATAGAAGAGGTACTGGAGTTTGTTTCTCCTGGTCATTCTACGATAGAATGGCTTGACGGACCACAAGAGTAATAGGCATCGATAAACGAACGCACGCATACTCTTGACTATCAATTGATAGACGAAGGTCAATAGACAACTAAAGAGGGACAACTCAAAGGAACATATAACTTTTCGAGTTGTGGAGGCATGGATTAGCATGTCGAACGATTTCAACATAATTCTTCCGGATAACCCATGCAGAAAGGTTGAGCTGGCAGAGTCACAATATAGCATGGAGAACTCATCGAGAGCTCTCTTGTTGTCATCTTTTGGTTCAGAAGAACTCCTGCCAAGAATGGTTCATGGTAATTGGAAGAAGGATGTACCATGAACCTCGAGGACTATCGCAAAGGTTACTAATAACCTAAGGGAACTAGCAAACACTATCAACATGAAGTAAGTAGAGTGAATCTCGGGTTCAAGAACCCAGGAATAGAATACCTACTACTAAGTAGCATCACGGAATGCTTTCGAGAATAATGGCCAGAAGCATCACACTGGGAACACAAAATGTTGCTAGATTACTATGTGACTCCCTAAAACACCTAGGGTCATAATAATAGCTCCAACATATATGTCAAGGCAATAGAATACCTCAACTCAACAATTAGTGTGATTGAGCTGGCATAAAGGAACATCGAAACCAGAGGGAAAGGATTTTGCAAATGCATCAGACTATTTAGAAACCTGGGATGACTCGGACAACATAACGGCTATAAATGCTCAAAAAGATTTGAGACATTCACAAAAATGGTGGCATAACCACTCAGAAGCACAATATCAAGGTTTCGAGATCGCCAGTAACATACAGAAGTAGTAGGAACTGAACAGAGGCTTAAGTCCAACAATTCTATAAGTCTACGGATTAGTAACACGTGATCCTGATAGAAAGAAGAGATAGCCTAGTTCTTAATCCCCGTAGGAAAGATAAGATGATGACTCAGATCAGAAGGGCATAAGGTATAAGGAGTAAAAGAGCCTTACGTTCCATCCCACAATCAATTCCCTTATATAACTAAAGAATTTCTAGACTCAACTTCGACTAGTTTGGCTTGGTAATCCTACAGGCAGTCAAGCTCTGATACCAACGCTGTCAGGACCCCGACTCAATGCCACATCGATCTAGCATGTAACACCTCATATCACTTTGCGGCCTCATGCACGGTATTCCCACGGGTGTCGCCTTACCTTTGCCCGGGACCGTTTGCACCTTTTGGCACACGTATATGATAGTGTCGCTAGCATCCATATGATAAGGAGCCCGGGCTGACATGGCTAGTCGTAAACCCAAAGTGGCACAGACTTACAGGGACAGGCATCCATGACCCAGCATCGAACGTGTCGGTCATCAGCGAGTGAATCCAGGCTGTAGCACTGGGATAGCAGGACTCCGGTGAACCGGGCTGTAGCGGGCTAACAGGACTCCGGTATTCATCGCGTGACATTTCCCCGAAGGGACAGACACAGGAACAAAGAAGGACACATGCCGGCCAGCCTAAGTGTTCCGGAGCAGTAGCAAGCTACCATGGCTCGGTGGAAACACTAGGAGACATTTCCCGGTAAGAGAGGCTACTAAAGATAAACAACTAGATGGTCAGAACCCACACATACCAAGCATTTCAATAACATACACACAATATGCTCGATATGTGCAAATACAACATGGCATCACAACATGACTCTACGACTCAAGTAATTTATTCAATAGGCTCCGAGGAGCGAGATATTACAAACATGGGTCTCATGACCCAACATTCAGGGCATACAAATCAAAGCACAAGCGGAAGCTATCATGTCTGAGTACAGACATCTATAAATGAAAAAGGCTGAGAAGCCTGACTATCTACCAAATCATGCCGAGGGCACAAGATCGTAGCTGAGGTAACAAGCTAAACATCGAAGTCCACGTGGAACTACTAGTGAGACTGAAGTCTCTCTGCAAAAACATAAAATAGGCAAACGTGAGTACAAATGTACCCAGCAAGACTTACATCAGAACTAACTACATATGCATCATTATCAACAAGGGGATGGTGGGGTTTAACTGCAGCAAGCCAGCTTTGACTCGGTGGCTATCCTAAACTACGACTGCAAGCAACTCTTTTGAGGTGGCGCACACGAGTCCACATATTCACCATATCAATACACCACTATGGATCCACTCCCGTCTCCCTACGAGAGCGCCATCCATAGCACTCATGCTTATCTTGCGTATTTTAGAGTATCAACTTTCACTTGTCTATGAACTGATATAAGCAACCCAGAAGTCCTTTACCGCGGACACGGCTATTCGAATAGATGATGTTAACCCTGCAGGGGTGTACTTCTTCATACATGTTTCCACCACTTAGCGTCTGCACACGACATATGCTCGGCAGACTTCAAGCGAAAGCCGACGTGGGTGTAGACCACGACCTACCTAAACACTCAAGTCTCTAGTCCAGGTTTATCGCCTATTCGGGTTCCATCCATGAGGAGATCCGGCCGGAGTTTCGCTCACAGCCCCAAACAATGTGAACAGGGTTCCGTGACACCAAACGGGCGCCCGGTATACCCGGCCACGTGCCTACCGCATCACAGCCCACCCCTACGGTCAGCGCTGTCCACGGCCTCCAGCATACTACAAACACCAGAAACTACTTGCAACTCCTGGACAGAGGACAAGGGTGAATAAGAAGTCGAGCGGGGTCATATTTCAGGGCCCAATGTATGGTAGTAGCTGAATCATGGATCACAAACACAGAACTCAGTTCCTGAGGACGGCTTCAATGAGACAACCCACCATGTACTCCTACATGGCCTCTCACCGATACCTTTTACCAAATCGTGTTCACACACTTAGCTCACACATAGTAGGACATGTTCACACTCCTCTGATTCATCCCCGATGAATCAGACCTGACTCAACTCTAAGCAGTAGCAGGCATGACAAACAAACATGAATGAGTAGGCACAACAGGGCTCAAACAACTCCTACTCATACTAGTGGGTTTCATCTATTTACTGTGGAATGACAGTTCATGCAAAGGATAAAGGGGTTCAGCTACCGCAGCAAGTAACAGATGAATCGTTGTTGTCCTAATGCAGTAAAAGAGAGCAGGAGCGAGAGAGTGGGATTGTATCGGAATGAACAAGGGGGTTTTGCTTGCCTGGCACTTTTGAAGATAACATTGAGTCTTCATCAGCGTCAACGATCACATCGTCGGTACAACGTCTACCGAGGGAGAACAACACCGGCAAACACAGAAGAAACACGATCAATGCAATGCACAATATGATGCATGCTTATGACATGGCAATATGAATGTGTTTTGAGCTAATGCAACTTGCAACAGATTAAATGGGGTTGGTTTGAATACAAGATTCAAATTCAAACTCCATATGTGATTATTCAAATGTCATTTAATTGATTTGTGCTATACAGCAGCTATAAGTTGTTCTAACATGCATGAAAATGGTACAGATGGATTCCCTGAATTTTTCTGATAATTTTTCATATATAAATTATTTAATTTGGGGTTACGGTTGAATTTCTATGATTTATTGAAGTTTAGGGCATTTTCTGAAATTTCCTGAAATAATAATAAATCTAGAAATGATTTATGGCGTCAGCACCACGTCACGGTGACGTCAGCAGAGTCAACTGGGCGCCCCAGGTCAAACCTGACCAGTGGGGTCCACTGGTCAGTGACTCAGGAACTAATCCCGGTCAAACCCAGTGCTGACTGGGGTTTGACCAGGGGTGGGGCCTACTGTCAGTGGCTGTAGGTGGTTTAGTTAGTTGGATTAGCTCCTAATGACGGAGCCACGTCAGCTCCCGCCGGAGTTTCGCCGGCGACGACCACGGAGCACGGCGGGGGCACGCCGGACTTGCGCTAGGGCATTGGATTCGCGCGCTGAGGGCACCGGGGCGTAGCCCGGGCTCTCCCGCATCTGATGGGGTAGGTGGGAGGCTGCGAGGACGCCGGGGCTCGTCGGAACGGAGCTCGCGGCGGCGCCGGAGTTCGGGTGGTAACGGGCGCGAGGCCCTGGTGGGGTTTTGGACAAGCTGAGCTGCGCATGGGCTTCCTGTGAGCTCCACGAGCTCAAAGCCGTGCTCGGACGCGACCGAAACAAGCCATGGCCGCGACGGCAACATGGCCGGCGGCAGCGAGCTCCGGTTGCGGTGAGACGGCGGGTGCAGCATAGGGGCGAGCGAATGGAGAGAGGGGAAACACGACGGGGCTCACCGCGATGACGACGGAACGCTCGGCGAGGTCGGGGAGGGTCCGGAGCCGACGAATTTGATGATGATGGCCGGCGGGTCCGAGGTAGAAGACGAGCCCGGTGAGGTCGTTCGGGGGCTTCTGGAGGGGCGTGGCTCGGTGAGGTGGGTCGAGGACGGAGTGGCGGAGCTCCTGAGCTCAGCGGGAGGGCGAGGGGTGGCTGGTGGCTGCGGCAATCGGCGTCGGCGGCGATGGTGGCATGTCGGTGGTGCTGCGGGAGAGAGCAGAGAAGGGGGGAGGAGTACAGAGGGAGTGAGAAGGGCCAGTTGCTGCGTGGCGTCACGGACGGAGTCCAGGGCGACGAGGGGAAGGCGGCAAGCAGGAGGTGGCCGGGGCATCGCCAGCGCTCGCCACCGAGCTGCTTCGGTGCGAGGGGAGGAAGACGACAGGAAAAGGGTGGGCTGGGCCGCGCTGGAGGAGCTGGGCCAAGTAAGTGGGCTGAGGTGAGCGCCAGGTAGTCCTCTGCTCTTTCTATTTCTGTTTTTATTTATCTATTTTGTTCTGTGTTGTTTTAGTTTAGTAAAATACTAAACCATTTTATAAAATCCTGAAAATAGTTATGTGGCTAGAGCTAAAATATACCAAACCACATAAAAATGTTCCAGTATTATTGGACATATATTATTTATATATCAAATATATATCCAATGCAAATAGTTATTGAATTAATTCAAAGGCCCCAAAATAAATGTTTGAGTCACTCCAAAAATATTGGTTTGCATTTTATTCTTGCCAATATTTTTCAAAGCTGAAAAGGAACATTTCCTTGGAAGCATTTGAAGCAATTTTTAATGTTGATCATCATTTTTAGAAGGTTTCTGAGGATTAGAAAATCCCTCAATTCAAATTTCATTTGAATTAAAACATGATGCTCACATGAGGTCTGGCCTAGTGCATAACAGGACCAGGGATGTGACATAATATATCAAAGAAGACTCAAATAACTTTCATCCATAAAAACATAGATCTGACCATAAACTCAAAGTTCATCCGATCCCAACAAACACACCGCAAAAGAGCTACATCATATGGACCTCCAAGAGACCATTGTATTGAGAATCAAAAGAGATAGAGGAAGCTGATGTCACATGAAGCTACATCGTTATCTCCCCAAAGAGGAAGGGATGATGCAGCATAGCGGCGGTAGGTATTTCCCTCACATATG
This sequence comes from Triticum aestivum, assembly GCF_018294505.1. Taxonomy (NCBI): domain Eukaryota; kingdom Viridiplantae; phylum Streptophyta; class Magnoliopsida; order Poales; family Poaceae; genus Triticum; species Triticum aestivum. The sequence goes on from NC_057803.1 coordinate 219,983,762, forward strand.
AAACGAAGGTTATCAAACCAGTAGGAGAACCAAGCAACACAATGTAAACAACACCTGCACATAGATAACAAATCCTCGCAACCCGACGTGTTAAAGGTGTTGTCAATCCCTTTCAGGGTACGATGCCTCAAGATAGGCAAACGGACGTGAGATAATCTGTAGTAGATTGAAAGATAGATCGCAAATAAAATAAAGTGCAGCAAAGTATTTTTTGGTTTTTGGATTAATAGATCTAAAAATAAAAGCTAATAAAAGTAGATTGCAATGGCAAATATATGAGAAGAAAGACCCGTGGGCCGTAGGTTTCACTAGTGGCTTCTCTTCAGAAAAATAGCAAACGGTGGGTGAACAAATTACTATTGGGCAATTGACAAAACGTCAAATAATTATGACGATATCCACGCAATGATCATTATATAGGCATCACGTCCAAGATTAGTAGACCGACTCCTGCTTGCATCTACTACTATTACTCCACACATCGACCACTATCCAGCATGCATATAGTGTATTAAGTTCATGGAGAAACGGAGTAATGCAATAAGAACGATGACATGATGTAGACAAGATCTATCTATGTAGAGATACACCCCATCGTTTTATCCTTAGTAGCAATGATACATACGTGTCGTTTCCCTTTCTGTTACTAGGATCAAGCATCGTAAGATCGAACCCACTAAAAAGCACCTCTTCCCATTGCAAGATAAATATAAAAAGTTGTCCAAACAAAACCCAAATATCATAGAAGAAATACGAGGCTATAAGCAATCATGCATAAAAGTGATCGAAGAAACTCAAATGCTGTCATGGATATAAAAAGATAGATCTGATCATAAACTCATAGTCCATCGATCCCAACAAATACAATGCAAAAGAGTTACATCATATGGATCTCCAAGAGACCATTGTATTGAGAATTCAGAGAGAGAGAGATGAAGCCATCTAGCTACTAACTACAGACCCGAAGGTCTACAAAGAACTACTCATGCATCATCGGAGATGCACCAATGGAGGTGGTGAACTCCATCCGAGATGGTGTCTAGATTGGATCTAGTGGTTCTGGACTCTATGTCGAATGCATGAATATTTCATCGACTCCCTTAGGGTTTCTGGAATATTGGGGTATTTATAGAGCAAAGAGGCGGTCCGGGGGGCACCTGAGGTGGGCACAACCCACGAGGGCATGCCCGGTTGTGCCCCCCTTGGGGCACCCCTAGGCGCAGTCAGGGCCCGTTGTGTTCCTTTTGGCCCATAAAAATTCTCCATAAAGTTTCGTGGCATTTGGACTCCGTTTGATATTGATTTTTTGCGATGTAAAAAACATGGAAAAAACAACAACTGGCACTATGTCAATAGGTTAGTACCAAAAATGATATAAAATGATTATAAAACATCAAAGATTTATAATATAACAACATAGAACAATCAAAATTATAGATACGTTGGAGACGTATCAGCATCCCCAAGCTTAACTCCTGCTCGTCCTCGAGTAGGTAAGTGATAAAAACATAATTTTTGATATGGAATGCTGCCTAACATGTCATATCATATTTCCTTTCTTTATAGCATGGACATTTGCACTTTTATATTATTCAAAGCAATAGTCTAGTATTGACATAATAATTTAGATACTCAAGCATATCAACAAGCAACCATGTCTTTCAAAACATCAACGCTAAAATAAGTTATCCCTAGCCCATCATGATCAAACATTGATCCATTCATGAAACACACTTGAATATTAGCTACACCCAATACTCAAGTACGATGATATTGCCTCCTAGTTGGTGCTTTTATAAGAGAAGATGGAGACTCAAATTCAAAATAAAAATTGCATAATATAAAAGGAAGGCCCTTCGCAGAGGGAAGTAGGGATTTGTAGAGGTGCTAGAGCTCAAAGCGAAAAACTTAGAGATAAAAACATTTTGGGAGGTGTATCCATCCCACCAACGAAAATGACTTAGAGTTCCCAACACTTTCCATGCTTAGATATATCATAGGCGGTTCCCAAACAGAAAATATAGTTTATTCCTTTTTCCACCATACTTTCACTTTCCATGGCTAACCGTATCCACGGGTGCCCTCCATATCAACACTTTCCAAGGAATGTATTATTTGACAACATAAAGTAAATTCATTTTTTGCATTTTGGGACTGGGCATCCCTAATAACTTTGCTTTACTCTCGTGCAATGAAAAGTGAATAAACACTCATCTTGAGAATAACACATCTAGCATGGAAAATATTAGCCACCATTCACTGCTCCGCGAGCGAAACAAACACACAAAAGAGAAGTTTATTTTCAAAATTAGAGATGACACATGGAAATTTGCTTAGAACGGCAAAAGAATACCACATATAGGTAGATATAGTGGACTCATGTGGCAAAACTGGTTTAAAGGATTTTGTATGCACAAGTAGTGATCATACTTGGTGCAAAATGAAGGCTAGCAAAAGATTGAGAAGCGACCAACCAAGAAACAGATAATCTCATAAGCAAGCATTAAGCATAAATAACACCGAATAATGCACCACAAGTAGTATATAATTTCATTGCATGACTATTGACTTTTGTATTTGCATAGGGAACCACAAACCTTAACACCAATATTCTTACTAAAGCATAATTCCTCATCAACATAACTCACATATCACATCATCATATCTCAAAACTATTACTGAGAATCAAGTTTATTTTGTCCAATGATCTTCATGAATTTTTTTATTATATCCTTCTTGGATATCTATCAATTTGGGACTAATTTTCATGTGTTGCTTTTCATAAGCTCAAACAAATATAAGTGAAGATCATGAGCATAATTTTTCTTCCTTTTCTCAAAATAATTTAAGTGAAGCAAGAGATAATTTCTTGAAATTTTTACTGACTCTCAAATAAATCTAAGTTAAGCAAGAAAGAATTTCTTCAAAAATACTAAGCACACCATGCTCAAAAAGATATAAGTGAAGCACTAGAGCAAGTCCATTACTCATAAAAAATTAAGTGAAGCATAAAGAGCAATTTTAACAAGTCATGACATAATTTTGGCTCTCCCGAATAGGTGTGTCCAGCAAGGATTGATGACTTAAAACACAAAATAAAACAAGCAAAGACTCATATCATACAAGACGCTCCAAGAAAAACAGATACCATGTGATGAATAAAATTATAGTTTTGAGTAAAGTACCGATGATCGTTGGAAGAAAGCAGGGATAACACTCGGAGGAATCCCCAAGCTTAGTTTGTTGCTCATTTTTAGATAATAGCGTGGGATACCGGGGCATGCCCAAGCTTAGTCTCTTCCATCCTTCCTTCATCCATCGTAAGATAACCCAAAACTTGAAAACTTCAATCACACAAAACTCAACAAAACCTTCGCGAGAGCCGTTAGTATAAGAAAGCAAACCACCACTATAAGTACTATATCAAACCAATTCATATTTTATTTTTGTATTATATCTAATGTGCTCCAACTTTTCTATGGCAAAAACTCATCAAAGAAAACCATAGAGCCATCAAAATAAGCACACAACACAAAGAAAACAGAATCTGTCAAATTAGAACAACCTATAGCAACTTGACTATTTCTAATACTTCGATAACTCAAAAATTCTAAAAAATTAGGACCACCTGAGAAATTTGTATGTTGATCTACTTCAAGTGGAACAGGTATTTTATGGCTCTCTGGTAAAAAATGAAAATAATTTTGTGAGTGTAAAAGTTTCTGTTTATTCAGCAAGATCAAACAACTATCACCCAAGAAGATTCTAAAGGCTTTACTTGGAACAAACACTAATTAAAACATAAAAAACACAATCATAACAGTAGCATAATTGTGCTAACACGCAAAAACAGGAAGCAAAAAGCAAAAATAAAATTTTATTCATTGGGTTGCCTCCCAACAAGCGCTATAGTTTTATGCTGTTAGCTAGGCATAAAGCAAGGATCTAAGTTTTGTCATCTATGGTTTGAGATCCATAAGATGCCATGATGATTGATTCATAAGGTGGCTTAATTCTTGTTCTAGGAAAGTGTTCCATACCCTTCCTCAAAGGAAATTGGAACTTAATATTGCCTTCTTTCATATCAATCATGGCACCGATAGTGCGTAAAAATGGTCTACCAAGAATAATTGTACAAGACGGATTGCAATCAATATCAAGAACAATAAAATATATGGGCACATAATTCCTATTTGCAAGAATAAGAACAACATTAATTCTTCCCATAGGTTTTTTAATAGTAGAATCCGCCAAGTGCAAATTCAAAGAACATGATTCAAGATCGGTAAGACCAAGCAAATCACATAAAATTTTTGGAATAGTAGAAACACTAGCACCCAAGTCACACAAAGCAAAACACTCATAGTTTTTAATCTTGACTTTGATAGTAGGTTCCCATTCATCATGCAATTTTCTAGGAATTTAAACTTCTAATTCCAATTTTTCTTCAAAAGCTTTCATCATAGCATCAACAATATGTTTAGTAAAAGCTTTATTCTGTTCATAAGCATGGGGCGACTTTATCATGTATTGTAACAAAGAAATACAATCAATCAAAGAGCAACTATCATAATTAAAGTCTTTGTAATCCAAAAGAGTGGGTACATCACTAGCTAAAGTTTTGACCTCTACAAACCCACTTTTATCAATTTTCTCAATAAGATTTTCACTCTCCGAAATATTGGGATGCCTTCTACATAAAGTTGACTCTTCTCTAGTCCCTTTTTCATCAATATCACTAGAAAAAGCTTTTTCTAAAAATTCTCTTTTAGCTCTAAGCATAGTGGTTCTTTTCTTACTTTCATCCATAGAAACATAAAGAGCTTTAATTGATTGATAAACCTAAGGAACAAAAAAAATTCATCTTGAGATTTTCCACATCATGAGCAATTCTATCAACACTTCAAGACAAATCATCAATCTTACTCAACTTTTCTTCTATGGAGGTGTTGAAAACTTTTTGTGTATTGATAAATTCTTTATTATTATTCTCAAGATCAGAGGGTTCCTATTATTATTATAAGATTGATTTCCATAGGAATTACCATAATTATTAGAGGAATTTTAGGAAAAGGCCTAGGATTAAAATTACCTCTATAAGCATTGTTGTTGAAATTATTTTGAGAGATAAAATTCACATCTATGGCATCACTATTTTGCTCAATCAAAGTAGACAAAGGCATGTCATTAAAATCAATAGGGGCACTTCTACTAGCAACCAATTTCACAAGAGCATCAACTTTTTCACTCAAAGAAGAAATTTCTTCAACCGAATTAACCTTTTTACTAGTAGGAGCCCTTTCGATACACCATTGTGAATAATTTGCCATGATATTTTCAAGAAATTTGGTGGCTTCACCCAAAGTAATTTCCATAAAAGTACCACCCGCGGCAGAATCTAAAAGATTACTAGAAACAAAATTCAACCCCGCATAAAATTTTTGTATGATAATCCAAAGATTTAACCCATGAGTTTGACAATTCCTTAGCATCATTTGCAACCTTTCCCAAGATTGTGCAACCTGCTCATGTTCAAGTTGCTTGAAATTCATGATCTCGGTTCTAAGGGAAAGAATTTTTATGGGAGGAAAATACTTAGTGATAAAAGCATCTTTGCACTTATTCCAAGAATCAATACTATTGCGAGGCAAAGAAGAGAACCAAACTTTTGTAGGATCATGCAAAGAAAACGGAAATAGTTTCATCTTGACCACATCATTGTCCACATCTTTTTTCTTTTGCATATCACATAATTCCATGAAGGTATTAATATGGGACGCGACATCCTCATTAGGAGTACCGGAGAATTGGTCTTTCTTAACAAGATTCAGCAAAGCAGTATTAACATCACAAGTCTCTGCACTAGTGGCTGGAGAAGCAAGCAGAGTGCCGATAAATTCATTGTTGTTGGTATTTGAGAAATCACATAACTTGGTGTTCTCTTTATTCATCATGACCACACAATAATATTGCACTCAAAAACAGATCCGGCAAGAAAACGACGAATGAAAAAGAGGGGCACATAAAATGGCAAATTTTTGTGAAGTGGGGGAGAGGAAAACGAGAGGCAAATGGAACATAATGCAAATTGAAAGGAGATGAGATTTGTGATTAGGAGCCTGGTATATGTTGAAAATCCTCCCCGGCAACGGCGCCAGAAATTCCTTTTGATGTCTCTTCAAGCTACTTCGGTATTTCCCCAAAGAGGAAGGGATGATGCAGCACATCGGCGGTAGGTATTTCTCTCAGATATGAAACCAAGGTTATCGAACTGGTAGGAGAACCAAGCAACACAACGTAAACAACACCTGCACACAGATAACAAATCCTCGCAACCCGACGTGTTAAAGGGGTTGTCAATCCCTTTCGGGGTACGGCGCCTCAAGATAGGCAAATGGACGTGAGATAAATTTGTAGTAGATTGAAAGATAGATCGCAAATAAAATAAAGTGCACCAAAGTATTTTTGGGTTTTTTGATTAATAGATCTGAAAATTGTAGGATCGAAAGTATGTCTAGAGGGGGGTGATTAGACTACTTGACCAAATAAAAACTTAACCTTTTCCCAATTTTAGTTCTTGGCAGATTTTAGCTATTGTAGGACAAGTCAAGCAATCATCACACAATTCAAGCAAGCATGCAAAGAGTATATTGACAGCGGAAAGTAAAGCATGCAACTTGCAAGAATGTAAATGGAAGGGTTTGGAGAATTCAAACGCAATTGGAGACACGGATGTTTTTCCCGTGGTTCGGATAGGTGCTGCTATCCTACATCCATGTTGATGGAGACTTCAACCCATGAAGGGTAACGGTTGCGAGAGTCCACGGAGGGCTCCACCCACGAAGGGTAATGGTTGCGCGAGTCCACGGAGGGCTCCACCCATGAAGGGTAATGGTTGCGCGAGTCCACGGAGGGCTCCACCCACGAAGGGTCCACGAAGAAGCAACCACCCACGAAGGGTCCACGAAGAAGCAACCACCCACGAAGGGTCCACGAAGAAGCAACCTTGTCTATCCCACCATGGCCATCGCCCACGAAGGACTTGCCTCACTAGTGTTAGATCTTCACGAAGTAGGCGATCTCCTTGCCCTTACAAACTACTTGGTTCAACTCCACAATCTTGTCGGAGGCTCCCAAGTGACACCTAGCCAATCTAGGAGACACCACTCTCCAAGAAGTAACAAATGGTGTGTTGATGATGAACTCCTTGCTCTTGTGCTTCAAATGATAGTCTCCCCAACACTCAACTCTCTCTCATAGGATTTGGATTTTGTGGAAAGAAGATTTGAGTGGAAAGCAACTTGGGGAAGGCTAGAGATCAAGATTCATATGGTAGGAATGGAATATCTTGGTCTCAACACATGAGTAGGTGGTTCTCTCTCAGAATATATGAGTTGGAATTGTGTATGTGTTCTGATGGCTCTCTCCACGAATGAAGAGGAGGTGGAGGGGTATATATAGCCTCCACACAAATCCAACCGTTACACACAGTTTTCCAATCTCGGTGGGACCGAATCAACAAACTCGGTCGGACCGAAAAGGTAAACCTAGTGACCGTTAGAGATTTTCGGTGGGACTGACATGCAACTCGGTAGGACCGATATGGTTAGGGTTTGGGCATAACGTAATCTCGGTGAGACCGATTACACAAACTCGGTGAGACCGAGTTTGGTAATAAGCTAACCAGAGAGTTGGTCAGGCAAACTCGGTGGGACCGATTTGCTCTTTCGGTGAGACCGAAAAGTTACAAAAGGGAAACAAAGAGTTTACATTGCAATCTCGGTGGGACCGATTCGCTCTTTCGGTGAGACCGAAAAGTTACGAAAGGGAAACAGAGAGTTTGCAATCCCATCTCGGTGAGACTGAGATCCCTATCGGTAGAACCGAATTGCTAGGGTTTGGCAGTGGCTTATGACAAGTGAAACTCAGTGGCGCCGGATAGAAAGAATCGGTAGGACCGAGTTTGGCTTAGGGTTTAGGTCATATGTGGATATGGGAAAGTAGTTGAGGGTTTTGGAGCATATCACTAAGCACATGAAGCAAGAGGCTCATTAAGCAACACCTCATCCCTCCTTGATAGTATTGGCTTTTC